>NW_027186390.1:8492628-8540272 GCF_028583685.1 Petaurus breviceps papuanus
ATATATATATATATATATATATATATATATATATATATATATATATTCCCTTCAACTACTTTCATACTGAGAAAAGTTTCATCAGTTACAATCATTGTTTTTCCATGTAGGAATGTTAATAGTTCAACTTTGGTAAGTTCCTTATGATTTCTTTTCCCTGTTTAGCTTCTCATGCTTCTCTTGCTTCTTGTATCTGAATAACAAATTTTCTATTCAACTCTGTTTTTTTTTACATCACGAGTTTGAAAGTCCTCTATTCCACTGAATGACCATATTTTCCCCTGAAACATGATACTCAGTTTTGCTGGTTAGGTGATTCTTGGTTTTAATCCACTACTCTAATTCCTCAGCCAGTACCAAGTAGTTTTGATGACTGCTGCTTTATAATACAGATTAAAATCTGGTATGTCTAAGCCACCTTCCCTAGTATTTCTTTTCATTAATTCCCTTGATATTCTGGACCTTTTGTTCTTCCAAATGAATTTTGTTACTATTTTTTCTAGCTCTATAAAATAATTTTTTGGTAGACTGATTGGTATGGAACTAAATATGTAGTTCAATTTAGGTAAAATTGTCATTTTTATTATATTAGCTTGACCTAGCTATAAGCAGCTGATTTTTAAAAATGAGTTAGATCTGACTTTATTTGTGGGAAAAGTGTTTTGTAATTGTGTTCATATAGGTGCTGGGTTTGTTTTGGTAGGTATATTCCCAAATATTGTATAATGTCTACAGTAACTTTAAATGGGATTTCTCTTCTATCTCTTGCTGTTGGATTTCGTTAGAAATATACAGGAATGCTGCGGACTTATGTGGGTTTATTTTATATCCTGCAACTGCCAAATTTATTGTCAAGTGGTTTTTTACCTGATTCTCTAAGTATATCATCATATCATCTGCAAAGAGTGATAGCTTAGTCTGGCTTTGTTTTGCCAGAAAAGTGGGGACAGGAGAGGACATTTCACTGAGTAGGGGCTGTACAGGTCTTTGGGGCATGGAAATAAATCTGAGGGAGTTCAGCATCCAGTTGCACAGTTGTTACCCTAAAAGTCACTTGGAGCAGAAATATTGACAGAAACCTTGAAGTGCCTCACGTGAAAAGAGGCTGAACCTTTAAGATCTAGCCCCCAGGAAGAGGTCAGTGAGAGAATGGGGAATTACAAAATGAGCAAGAGGGGAAAATAAGGTTTAATAAAGACTGAAAGTACCAAAGATCTCAGGAGAATGAAAACAAAAACAAAAACACAAAACACACCATAAAAACATGACCATAAACAACCAAGTCAATGGCAAAAACATTAGTAGCACAAGTACATTTGGTCTCCAGGTTCAGCAAACAAGTTTAGGCTTCTATGAATAAATTCTACAAAAGAGGAAATTGAGACAACAGTAGATAAGACAGAAGACCTGGTAGAATTTGAAGAGAACATGGAACCATAATACTTTCTTCCTGAGTAAAGTTAAAAGAGATAAGAGGAATATAAGGGTAGAATAATAAATATCCCGTATAGCAGAAATAATTGGTAGAATAGAATCTGCAATGGCAAGTCTAACCAAAGAAATAAAAGAGAGTACAATTGATAAAGAAAGTAAATACACAGCAAGTGAAGGAAAATCCAGAAGAAGAAAAGCAAAAATCAGTAACACAAACTGAAAACATGCTCTCAAAGTTTAACACTGATCTTGAAGACAGGATGTAAAGACACAAGAAATTAAAAAACCTGAATACTATATCAAAAGAAACAATAAAAGAAAACTGCTCAAAACTTCTTAACACAGAACTTTAAATTAAGACTATACTTCCTTTCCCTAAAAAAAAGCTGAACTCCAAGACACACATTGGTTAATTTAAACAGTTCGATTCAAACACAAATTCTTTAAGCAAACAAGAGAAAAACCTTTCAAACACACAAAGGAAGAAAATTTGAATAACACATGCTTATATTTAGCATACACTAGAAAACATATAATGTACTGCTAAAAGTAATGGAGTTCAGGATGTAGCTCAGGGTTCCCTCCCCTACAAATTCAAGCTTAACCATAAATGATAAAAGATAAGATATTTAATAACAAGGAGGTATCTGAAACATTCTTAGAAAGAAAAGTGGATCTGAAGAGATTATTTTCCTTTTTAATAGACCAATTAATAAATGTTAAGAGAGTGACAGACCAGAGACCATAAAGGTCTTCTTTCTAAATGTACACAAGGAGAAAGAGGTCAAGGCAGAAGTCTGGAAGTAATAGTGAAAAAGAAACCCTGGGGCATTATGGATGGAAGCTTATGATACTGAACCTACAGGAGAATCAATGACTTTTATAGAAACAATAGTTACATGAAAGATAATGATAATGATGAAAAGAAAATGCCAAAATTTCTGGGATACAACTAAAGCAGTTCTCAAGGGGGAAGAAAATCACATCCCTACACACGTACATTAACAAAATTTAAGAGAATGCTAATGAAACAAATAAGCATTTTCAAAAATTAAAACATTTTTTTTATTACAAAGCTAATAATAAAAAAAACATGAATAGGTGATATTAAATATTAGAGTAAAATAAACTGGAAATAAAAAACGTGGAAAATACAAACTGAAAAGTGGTTCTTTTAAAAAGATTGATAAAAATGGTTACTCTTTAACTAACTGCTAACTAATCTTGAACTAATTGATAATTTAACTGATCGATGGAGCAGAAAATCAAATCAATAAACTATCAAATGAATAAGATGAAATCACAAAACCAGAAGAAACAAAAATAATTAGACCATATTATGCATAGGTATACTGAAACAAAGTAAGATTATAAAATAGAGGAATACTGTCAGAAACATTAAATTTTAAGGTCAGATAGAGATCTTAAATAACCTAGTCTCAGAATAGGAACTTGAACTAGGTGTAAAAGAACTACCACAGGAAAAACTTCTGGTCCTGATAGATTCACAGGAGAATTATAGCAAACTTTTAAAGAGAAATTTGTAACCATCCTAGGCAAATTACCCTTAAAAAGGGGGGGAGGGGGGCAGCACCTCAGGCAGAAGGTAAGGCATCCTACTAGAATTCTTTTATGAGACAAGTATAGTCCTAAAGCTAAACCAGGGAAGGATAAAACACAGAAAGAAAATTGCAGGCCAGTATCATTAACATGACTCAAAAAATTTTAAACAAAATTCTGCCAAAATAGACTATGGTTATTTATCTAAGAAATGATTCATCATAACCAAATGAAATTTATACAAGGAATGCAAAGATGTTCACTATTAGGAAAACGATTAAAATAACAGATCATATTAAAAATGAAAACACTGCAAACTACATGAATATATTAATAGATATAAGAAAAAACCGTTGGCAAAGCACAAAACTAATTTATGTCATAAGCCATACAAAGAAAAGGCATATCATAAAACACTTCTATCTAGAAGAAAACAAAGTACCATATGACAGAGATATATTAGAATAATCTCCCAATAAAAATCAAAATGAAGGATGTACACTTTCCCCCACTATTATCTGATATACATCAGGAAATGTAAGAAATTAATAACAAGGGAGCAAAACCAATATGGTTAACCTATGACATAGTACAACCATTTTGAAAAGCAATTTGAAATTATGCAAATAAGGTGACTAAAATGCCCATACCCTCTTAAAGGAGAAATCCCATTACTGCCAAGAAGGCAACAGATGTTTAAAAAAAAGGTTGGTGGTGGTGGCTACATTAAAAAAATTACAGTAGTATCTCTAGTTAGAGAGCAAGGAATTGGAAACAAAGACAAGAGAAAATAAATGAGAAAGGGACTCTGGATGCCCAAAAGAACACAACCATATCAGGATGTTACTGAAAGGGTCAAAAGACAAATAAGACTTGTAAAAATAAATATATAGCCTACATAGCAGAATTCAGTAGAACAAAAATACTTAAATCCATGGAGAAAATCTCAAAGAAACAAAAAAGGGAACTTATTGGTAATGCAAATACATGGAAGTGAAGGACAATTTGGAAGAAAAGCTAAAAAGTTGTAACATTACAAAAAAAACCAACATGATTTCTTAGTGATTTCAAAAAACAGGACACAAAAAGACCATTTTAGAAGTATACAGGATAATAGGGATCTTCTTCCCAAATGAACAAGGAGGGGTCTGGTATTTTCTGGGGGTTGGTTTTTGTTTTGTAGGCTACTTCAAAGCTAGTTCTGTTTGTTTTTTCTGTGACTCGCTTATTTACAGTCTGTAGTAGGTATTCTTTTAGGGTATTTTTATATATTTGAAGGTATTCCCCTTTTGTGTTCTACATTTTAAAAGTAGCATATTACTAGATAGGTTCTGAAAATTCTTTCAATTGTTTCCAGTTTTGCTATGATTTCACCTTTTTAGGTTATATTTTTTCATTAGGTTGGTTAATGGTTTGTCAATTTTATTAGCTTCTAAAACAGTTTTAGCTTTTTCATGTCTAGAACACTGGCTTTCAGTTTATTTCTCCTCTAATTTTTAGTATTGATTCTTTTGTGCTTATTTATAAGCATTCTAATTTTTAAAATGCATATTCAGCTTGTTAATCCCCTCCTTTTCTGATCTATTAATGTATATTTTTAGGGATATAGAGTTTAAACCAAGGAATACTTTAACTGCAAACCAGAAATTTCACATAATTAGTAATTATTTCTGTACTTTTCTCTTTGACATTGTTGGGGATTTTACTTCTGTTTCTATTTGAGTCTATCCATCATATATATCAAAACAGTTGATTATCTATTACAATATTGTTGTAATATTAATTATGTAATTAATGATATTACAATATAACAATACTGTTACTCTGTATAATGACCTCTTGGTTCTGTTCACTTTGCATCAGGATCTTCTGAAGCCATCCCCATCATCATTTCTTTTAACACAATAGTATTCCATCACAGTCATAACACAACTTGTTCAGCCATTCCCCAATTCATGGACATCCCCTCAATTTCTAATCATTTGTCTCCAGAAAGTGAGCTACTATAAATATTTTTGTACACATGAGTCCTTTTCCTTTTTCTTTGATCATTTTTGGGAAATGGTATAGTTATGGCATTGCTTGGTCAAAAGTTATGCATGGTTTTATAGGTTTTGGCCATAGTTTCAAATCATTATAATCCTTTTGGCATGGTTTCAAATTATTCTTGTGATATGGATGGCTTCAGAAGATCCTGATGCAAAGTGAACAGAACCAAGAGGTCATTATACAGAGTAACAGCAATATTGTAATAGATAATAAACTTTTTTGATATATATGGTATGATTTGATATGATTATAGATAATCAGCAAAGACTAAGCAACTCTGATCAAGACAATGATCTGTTACAATCTGCAAAGGACTCATGATGAAAGATGCTTTGATCTCTAGAGAGAACTGAAGAACCCTTGAGTGTAGACTGGAGCATTTTTTCACTTTATTTTTCTTACCTTTTTTTCGGCGGTAACATAGCTCATAATAGACATGATTTTGCCTGCATAATGGGTATCATGCTGCTTGCCTTCTCAATAGGTGATGGAAAGGTTTGAGGGAGGAAAATAATTGTGAATCAAAAATAGTACCAATGCTATACAAATTCTCAAAAACTGGAGAAGAGAGTTGTGTAAATGAATGCTTTTATGTGACAAATATATTCCTAATTCCTAACCCAGGAAAAGTTAAAACACATGAAATTTAAGGAATAAAAACTTAAGTATCAATTTTAAAAATCTTGAATAAAATATTGTGATAATTATCAGCAAATTAGATTTAAGAGGGATACAAAGAAGGTTCAAAAATAGAAAATCAACACAATACTGTTAAAAACAAGTGTCCAAAAGCACATAATTATTAAAATGTATTAAGTTTTCGAGAAAAGTACATTCAATTATGCTTAAAAAAACAACCAAAAATATTAGAGGTAGAACGTCTTTTAAATTACAAAAACTTCTCTAAAACATTAAAAATTATTAGCAATAGGAATATACTAGAAAGTCTCCAATAAACATGAGAATAAAGCAAGGAAGTACATTCTCCAAACAATTATTCTACAAATGCTGGCAACAGCAATGAGATGAAAAAGAAATTAAAGACATAAAGGTAAGTAAGGAAGTTAGAAAATTAATTCTTTTTTGTTGGTGATATTATGGCATACTTTGAAATAGTAGGAAAGGTGGATGGAGAAAAGACGGCAGAGTAAAAGCAGAAACTTGTTTGAGTTTGCCTTCCAACCACCTCCAACACCTGTAAAAAATGACTGAACAAATTTTAGTGCTTTAGAACCCACAAAGTGACAGAGTGAAACAAATCTTCTGCTGAAGGAAGTCTGGCAGGCTGGGAGCCAAGCTCAGCCCATGTGGGCTGCACCGCCACAGATGAGTGGCACAGACCAGCCAGAACAGACCTCAGGGGACTAAATCACTGGCAGCTATGGCGGTTTCTAGACTTCTCAATTCATAAACTCCAAAGCTCAGTGGGGAAAAACTCTGTTGATCCTGGTTGAGAAAAGAACATGGCCCAGCCGCTGCCCCCGGGTTGGTGGAAGTGGCAGCATCTAAAGCTGCTGTTGGGCAGCTGCCTCCTGAGATCCAGGACCACAGACTGTGGGGGTATCAAGCGACTGTCCAGAGAGTAATTGAAGGACCCTCTTTGCTGGCACTGAGGCAGGATTCTCTCACTTTGCCCTGCTTGGATCTGAGTTACGGTCTTGAGTGGCGTCCTGGGGAGAGAAATGCTAGTGTAGCAGAGCATGTTGAGGCTGTGGAAAGGCAGTCCTCCTCACAGTTCTGAGGCAGGTGCCTAGAAAAAGCTCTGATAACAGCTGCACAAAAGCCCAGAAATTTGGGCCACAGCATTCTCCACTCTGGAAGCAGAGTTTACCGAGGTAAAGAGCTCAAGTCAAGTAACTAGCTGTCAAGATGAGCAAATAAAGGAAGCGATATCAGACTACAGAATCATTCTTTAGGGACAAAGAAGATCAAAACATAGAACCAGAAGAAGACAAAAAGTCAAAATTCCTGCATCAAAAACCTCCAAGAAAAACATGAACTCATCGCACGGCACAGAAGAGCTCAAAAAGGATTTTAAAATCAAGTAAGAGAAGTAGAGGCAAAATTGGGAAGAGAAATGAGAACGATGCAAGAAAGTCATGAAAAACAAGTCAACAGTCTACTAAAGGAGAGCCCCCCCCCCAAAAAAAAACAATGAAGAAAATAACATCTTCAAAAAATAGTCTAACTCAAATGGCAAAAGAGGCTCAAAAAGCCAATGAATGCCTTCAAAAGCCAAATTGCCCAGATGGAAAAGGAATTTCAAAAACTCACCGAAGAGGGTGGAGCCAAGATGGCAGAGTAGAAACAGGACTTCTGTGTGGTTCCCACTACCACCTCCTCCAATTCATGTAAAAAATAACTGTAAACAAACTTTGGAGCAATAGAACCCACAAAATGACAGAGAGAAGCTAACCTCCCACTGATGACAGCCCGGCAGGAAGGGACCAGCCCAGTGCTCTGGGCTCCAAGCCCAGCCCCTCATAAGCTGGAGGTTTTAGCCTCAGGGTGGCCTAGATTTCAGATCACCAGCAGCTGTGGCGGTTTCCAGAATTATCAACCCATAGATGCCAAAGCAAAGTGAGAGGTCAGTGTACACTATTCGGGAACAGGGAATTCTATAGTGTGGTCCTGCCTTTGCCTGCAGGGCAAGAAGCAGCTGAGGCTCTGCAGCTGTGCAGCCGCCACCAAGTGGCTGCTTCAGAGCTCCTGGCCCGCAGAGTGTAGGGGAACCAAGCAACCAGTCTGAGGGGTGTTTGCTCTTACCTTAACCTACTCAGATCTGGATCTCTATCTAGGATGGAGGACCTGGGATGCGTGACCAGTGTGCCAGAGCATGTGGAGGCTTCAGAGAAGGCAGCCAACTAATAGCTCCGGTAGCTGAGAAAAACCCAGTGATTGGGAAAAATCTCTCCTCTCTGGAAGCAAAGTTCTACTGTGGCAAAAAGCTCAAAAGTCAAGTAATTGAGTGGCAACACGAACAAGCATAGGAAGCAAAGCTAGCAGAGAAAACTGACATTAGACTCCTATTTGTGGGACAAAAACGATTAAAGCATGGAACAGGAGGAAGACAATGAAGTCAGAACTCCTGCACCAAAAGCTCCCAAGAAAAATATGACCTGGTTAAAGGCCACAGAGGACCTTAAGAAGGATTTGGAAAACCAATTAAGAGAAGTGGAGGAAAAACTGGGAAGAAAAATGAGAATGATGCAAGAAAATTATTAAATGAGAGTCAACAACCTGACTAAAGAAAATAACACCTTAAAAAATAGACTAATTCAAATGGCAAAAGAGACTCAAAAAGGCAATGAGGAGAAGAATGTCTTAAAAAGCTGTATTTATCAGATGGAAAAAAAATCTCAAAAGCTCACTGAGGAAATTATTCCTTCATAATTAGATCGGAGCAAATAGAAGCTAGTGACTTTATGAGAAATCAAGATACTATTAAACAGATCCAAACAAATGAAAAAAATAGAAGGCAACGTGAAATATTTCATTGGAAAAACCACTGACCTGGAAAATAGATCCAGGAGAGATCATTTTAAAATTGGACTACCTGAAAGACATGATCAAAAAAAGAACCTAGAAATCATGCTTCAAGAAATTCTCAAGGAAAATTGCACTGATGTTTTAGATCCAGAGGGCAAAACAGAGGTTGAAAGAATCTACTGATCACCTCCTGAAAAAGATCCCAAAAAGAAAACTCCCAGGAATATTATAACCAGTTTCCAAAGTTCCCAGATCAAGAAGAAAATATTACAAACATCCAGGAAGAAACAATTTGAATATTGTGGAAACACAATCAGGATAACACAACATCTGCCACCTTCTACACTAAGGGATCGAAGGGCCTGGAATATGATATTCTGGAGGTCAAAGGAGCTGGGATTAAAACCAAGAATCACCTACCCAGCAAAACTGAGTATCATGTTTCAGTGGAAAATATGGTCATTCAATGGAATAGAGGACTTTCAAACATTCATAATGAAAAAACCAGAGTTGAATAGAAAATCTGACATTCAGATACAAGAAGCAAGAGAAGCTTGAGAAGGTAAACAGGGAAAAGAAATTATAAGGGTCTTATCAAAGTTGAACTATTAACATTCCTACATGGAAAAACAATAATTGGAACATTTATGAAACATATGAAACACTTATGAAACATTTCTCAGTATGAGAATAATTGAAGGGAATAGAAATGTGTGTATACATATATGTCTATATAGGAGAGTATATATAGGCATATGAATACATATGTGACTGTGTGTATATATGTGTAAAGGTATACATAGAGGGAACAGGACCAACTGAATAGAAAGGGATGATACTTAAAAGGTGAAATTAAGAGGTGACAAGGGAATATAATGAGAGGAGATGGGGAGAGACAGAATGGGGTAAATTATCTCATATAGAAGAGTCAAGGGAACAGTGTTACAATGGAGGGGAAGAACAGGAAGGCATAAGGGAATTGGACAACCTTACTCTCACTGAATTTGGCTTAGGGAGGGAATGACATACACACTTAATAGGGTATCTCACCCTACAGGAGAGTAGGTGGGAAGGAGATGGGGTTGGGCAGGGGGGACGATGGAAGGGGAGGGGGGGCTGGGGTAAGGGAAGTAGGAAGCACACACTTTTGAAAAGGACAGCATCAACACAGAGAATAGAAAAAGTGGGGGGGTGGGGTAGGATGGAGGGAAATATAGTCAGTCTTTCACAATATATCCACTATGGAAATGTTCTGCATAGCTACACATGTACAACCCACATGGAATTGCTTATCTTCTGAGTAAGGGTGGGTGACGAAGAAGGAAGGGAAAGAATCTGGAATTCAAAGTTTAAAATCAAATGTCTTAAAATACATATATATATTATTATTATTATTGTACATGTAACTGGAAAATAAGATATACAGGCACTGGGGCATAGAGATCCACCATGCCGTACTGGAAAGTCGGAGGGGGTATGGGGAAAATATGAGAGGGAGCAGATAGAGGGAGGGAATATTCAGTGGGATCACTCTTTTGGGTGGTAGGTAGGGGGAAAATGGGGAGAAAATTTATAACTCAAAATCTCATGGAAATGAATGATGTAAACTAAAAATAAACATAAAAGTTAATTTTAAAAACTCACTGAAGAGAGTAATTAGATTGGAGCAAATGGAAGCTAATGACTTTATGAGAAATCAAGATACTATAAAATATATCCAAACAAATGAAAAAATAGAAGGCTATGTGAAAATCTCATTGGAAAAACCACTGACCTGTAAAATAGATCCAGGAGAGATAATTTAAAAATTATTGGACTGCCTGAAAGCCATGATCAATAAGAGACTAGAAATCATTCTTCAAGAAATTCTCAAGGAAAATTGCCTTGATATTCTAGAACCAGAGGGCAAAATAGAAATCGAAAGAATTCACCAATTGCTTCTTGAAAAAGATTCCAAAAAGAAAACTCCTAGGAATGTTACAGCCAAATCCCAGAACTCCCAGGTCAAGGAGAGAATAGTACAGGCAGTTTGGAAGAAACAATTTGAGTATTGTGGAAACACAATCAGGATTAACAAAAGTTAGCTTCTATATTAAGGGATTGAAGGGCTTAGAATATGATATTCTAGAGGTCAAAGGAGTTAGGACTAAAACCAAGAATCACCTACCCAGCAAATCTGAGTATAATACTTCAGGGGAAAATATGGAAATTCAATGAAATAGAGGACTTTCAGGCATTCTTGATGAAAAGACCAGAGTTGAACAGAAAATCTGACTTTCAAATACAAGAATAAAGAGAAGCATAAAAAGGCAAAGAGAAAAGAGAAATCATAAGGAACTTTAAAATAAAGCTGAACTATTTACATGCCTATATGGAAAGATATTTGTAACTCATGAGACTTTTCTTAGTATGAGGATATCTGAAGTAAAAGGTTTATGTATGTATATGTATATATACATATGCACACATGTGTATGTGTGTACATGTACACATAGAGGGCACAGGGTAAGCTGAATATGAAGAGATATCAAAAAAATAAAATTAAGGCGAGAGAAGAATATATTGGGAGAAAGACAAGGGGAGAGATAGAATAGGGTAAATTATCTCACATAAAAGAGGCAAGAAAAAGCTGTTACAATGGAGGGGAAGAACAGGAGGGTGAAAGGGAATGAGTTAACCTCTCACTGGATTTGGCTTAAGGAGGGAATAACATACACACTCAATTGGTATCTTATCCTACAGAAAAATAGGGGGGGGAGATAAAAGGGAGGGCAGACTGGGGAAGACAACAGTTAGAAGTAAATATTTTTAAAAAGGGATAGGGTCAAAGGAGTAATTAAAACAAATGGGGGGCAATAGTCTTCCACAATATGACTACTACGGAAATGTTTTGCATAACTACATATTAATAACCTATATCGAGTTGCTTGTCTTCTCGGTGGGGGTAGGTGTGGGGAGATAATCTGGAACTCAAAAGTTTTTAAAACAAATGTTACAAAAATTGTTTTTACACGCAACTGGGAAATAAGATATACAGGCAATGGGGTAAAAAAAAAATCCATCTTGTTCTGCAAGGGGTTGGGGGGTATATAAGACAGGGCATACTGGGGGAAGGAGTATTCAGGACACTTGTCATCTTGGGAGTGCGGGGTAGGGGAGAGATGGGGAAAAATTTGTAACAAAGTCTGTAGAAATGAATGTTGAAAACTAAAAATAAATAAATAGAAAATGAAATACTAGGAAATCTGCAAAGAAAATAATTGAGCCACTAAATTCAGCAAAATTGAAGGCTACAAAATAAACCCTCAAAAATCTATGGCATTTCTCTATGACAAAATCCAGAGGCAATAACAGAAAGGGAAATACCATTGCAAGAAAGTACAAAATGCACTAAATATTTGAAGATCTACTAAATCAAATAAAGTACTTGTACAAATTCATTAGAAAATACTCAAAATAAATAGAGAACAACTTAATTAACTAGAAAAATGTTCAGTCATCATAGGTTGGCAATGCCAATATAAAAATAATAGTAATCAAAGTCATCTGACTCTTTTTTTTTTAATAGTGATAGATCAATGGAACAGATTAGAAAAGGGAGAGTCAAATCATGGAATTCAATAACCCAGGGTTAATAAAATGGAAAGCAAAAATTAAATAGGAGCAAACTTATATGATTAAAAACTGTAAGGAAAACAATTTTAAAGAAAACCTTGGACCACGTCTGACAATATATTCCAGATAGATTTGATATTAATATGAAAAGATATTATATTAACTAAATTAAAAAAGAACCAGATCCTATACCTTTCACTTCTAGAGAGGAAATATATTCTTAACCCTTCCCAAAAAATATTCAAGCAATTTAGAAGATAAAACAGGTAACTTTAATTACAAATAAATTACAGAACACAGAACTTTGAAAAGTTTTTGCACAAATTAATTCAGGAAGGAAAGGAAGCCAAATGGGAACATATCTTTGTATCAAATTTCTCTGATAAGTGTTTGTAAATCTAGATAGTCATTCTTATTCTCTCTCCTCCTCCCCCAATAAGGTATTTCCAAATGAATAAGCCATCAAAGCCTATGAACAAACAACAGTTCTGAAACAACAGCAAAATACCACAGGAATAATGCAAAATATTAATAACATGAGTGCAAATCAAAACAGTCCTTGAGGTTCCACCTGACACATAAACTGCCAAAACATGGCAAAAGATGAGAAAAGTAGACATACTAGTCCTATGTTGGTGGGACTGTACTGAAAAACAAAGTGACTAAAGTTTCCATACCCTTTGATACAGAGCTCTACTGTTAGGAATATTACCAAGAAGGATACTGATCACAATAGAGTCCCTATCTACATTAAAATGTTTATCAGGACACTTATTTGAAAAGAATTGGAAACAACATAGATTCCTATAGCATAGGGAAGGGCTAAACAAGCTGTGGTATAAAAAAATGAATACGAATACATATAAGCATGGAAAAATTAACATGAACTGAGGGATGTATGAGTAGGCAAGAAAAAAATATTAAACCACTAATACAATCTGAAAAAAAACCCCCACCACAAAACAATAAAAATTGAATACTGAAAATTATACAGAGTAAGTTAAGTATAAAGAAACTCCATTGCTTTGCAATGCTGTAGAAGGACTATGGGAACGGTACACTACACACATTTTAAGACTTTTTCAATGTACTGATGTTAGGGTCATCCCCCCACCCTTTTAAAATATTATTTGCTAGATGAAATGGCTCTCTGATACTGTGATGAATGTGTGTAATAGATGTGTAATATGTGTATACACACAAATAAAAATGCTTTTAAATATGCGCTAGCCTTCCAAACATGTCAACTAGACCAAAATAATAAAAATCTATAAATGTGCATACATACTTCTACGAGACAAAGTCAGTTTAAAAGACAAAATTAGTTTAAAATTATTTGTTAGCAGGGCAAAATAGTCAAAGCAAATATAGAAACTGAGAACCTCTACTTTTTCAAACTATCCCCTTTGTAGCATAAAAGTGACATAAAAATGGTAACTTTTGAAAAACTGATATATTTGAGCCATTGAACCATTAATGGATAACTTTGAATAACACAGAAAAATGCCAAATTAGTTAAAAGGCACAATGAATAGAGTGCTCTTGAGTTCAGTGGTCTTGGAGTCCAGAAGACTGGAGTTCAAATTAGACCTCAAACTTCTTATTACCCCTATGTTTTTGTGTGCTGCAGTGTTATCAACTATAAAATATGAGACACTAGCACCTACCTCCCAGGGTTACTGTGAGGGTCACATCAGATAATATTTTTGAAAGCACTTTGAGCAGTGCCTGGCACATAGTAATATTACATAAATGCTTAATCCCTTCCCTTCCCAAAACTGATTCCTAGAAGCACATTCTTGTTGTTGGCTTTTTGTGGTATTTTTTTTGAGGCGGTGGAGGATGGTGTTGTTCTATCTAAATCTGAACCAACAGGCATGGAGAAAGCGTCTATTCAAAATGTCTACTCTGCTCTTCCACGGATCCTGGCATTCACTCAACTAATTCTTAATTATACTCATTGTCAGGTGCCCCATCAGAATGAATGCCCTTGACATTAGAGGTATCTTCTTTGTTTGTATTTTTATCCTCAGTACTTACATGTGCATAAAAAATACATGCTGATTGACTGATGTGTGGAATGGAAATCTGACAGGTGTAGAAGATATAAATACAAAAGCAGAATAATTCTTACCCTGAAGAAGATTAAACTCCACTGGTCTATATAAGGTCAACTCTTACAACTGTAAAGAGAAGCAATATCCACCACAAATTATTTTCCCTGATTTGCCATGTCTAAGCAATATTAAAAAGTAAGGAAACAGTAGGATAACAGGGAGCACGAGGGAGAACTAGAGTTAATAGTCTAATACTAACTAGCTGGTATTCCAGGAAAGTCATATAATACAATCACCCAGGAAAGAATTCCTCTTCTATATGAGAGGAAATGGCAACATTTATTTCTTCACGTGAGACAGGGGTGAAAGAGCAGCAGGAGCGAAAATCTGATGAATGACATGAGATGAGGAAGAAGGGAGAAGGAGAAACTCTTAGCAAAAAGCCTCAACTTTTCAGTTAAATATCAGGCAAGGACCTTAGCTGAGAGTGTAAAGGAGGGGAAATTATGCAAGGTTTGGGGATGAAAAGGTCTGGAAATGCCACTATGGTGAGTGGGACAGTGAATTAATAATTACAAAAGTATAAAAGGATTTCTTTGCTGTAATGAGGACTCAGTTGAGATTATATAAAAAAATAAATTAGTAGTAGACATAATCAGCAAAATATCATGGCATTCTCTTCTCCAGCTTAATTTAGTGCCCCATAACTAGGACTGACATAAGCAGATGTTAGGAGTAATTCCACACTAGGGTTTGGACAGGCCGAGTCCTTCGATAAGAGGAAACACAAGGGAATAGAAAGAGAACAGCACAGAGTTGAAATGGTTCAACAAGGATCAAGATGGGGAAGGAAGAACAGTGTACTTAGTGGAAGGGTGATGATGGGCTGGGAAAAGAGCTAAGGGTGGGTGCAAGGATTGGAAGATCCAGAAAAAGCCTAAATTAGATCAGTCATTAGATTTTAGGGGGAACAAAGAACGTGGTTTGATATTGCAAAGAGGAAGAGGTATAAAGAAAACAGTTTAAGGAATTTTAGAGTTCATTAACATGCAAGTGCAACACCTGTGAGTGTTATCAAGATCAAGGGTATCATCATCTGTTTATAGCTATGATGGAGGAACAGAACATGGGAAATTAGTACACTGAGGAATAGGATGTTAGGGTATTTGAAAGAGAATTGACACGTGATGAGAACTTAATATATGCTTGCTAAACAACTAGTTTAAAGGTGATAAATATGCCAAATACTCTGAATTTAAATATTTTTTTGACAAGGGAAAAGGAAAGGAAAAAAAGGGGGAGAGAAAAGTTGCAAATACCTAGGCAACTATGTTGCTCCCTTTCCTTGAGGAGGTTCCAAATCTTTCAATCCCATTCTTACTCATTCAGAATATTTGTTCATTGCTCAACAAGATGTCAGATTAGACTAATAATTCACATTATCAAATGTACATTTTTTTATTTTTAAAATGTCACTAGATGTTCCTTTTCTGGTTTTTCCCAATGAAAAAATCATCAACAGTGCATCAGTGTGCCTGTAGTCCCACAGCCCCCCACAACACTTAGCATTTTCTTTTTCTGTCACTTTTTGCCTCTTTGAAGTATGACAAATCTATCTCAGAACTGCTTTCATTTGCATTTCATTGGTTATTTCAAAGCATTTTCTCCACATAGCTATAGGTGGCATGACTTTATTCACTTGAGAACAAACTGTTCATATCCATAGAACATTTATCAATTAAGGAATGGCTTTTTCTTCTATTTTGAATCAGTTCTTTCTATATGTTTTTTGTTTTTGCTTTTTGGAGGGCAGCTGGGGTTGAGTGACTTGCCCAAAGTCACATGCCTAGGAAGTATGTCAAGCGTCTGAGGCCGGATTTGAACTCAGGTCCGCCTGACTCCAGGGCCAGTGCTCTATTCACTGTGCCACCTAGTCATGCCCAGCTCTTTTCTATATGAAGGAAAAGAAACCTTTATTAGTGAAATTTTCAGCACGATTTTTTTCCCAATTGCTTCCCTTTGAATCATAGCATTATTAGATTTGTTTGTGTAAAAGTTTTAATTTTATATAACCAAAATGATCTATTTTATCACCTTCTAAGATGTTCTCCATTCTTTGTCATGAACTTTTATTCATAGATCTGATAAGTCTATTTTTTTGTTTATCTTATATAATTCTTGTATGTTAAACAGCAGCCTCACAAAAATATTCTATACACTGTGTACTAAATTTAAATACAATTCCTCTCTCTTTTTTGCTAAGTTTTACCACCGTGGCAAGCAATGCGGAATTATACCCAAAAATACTTAACAATGAGCACACATTGATTAAGCCTATACCCAAGAGAAGTCAAAAAGAAAAAGGCACTTTATGAACAAAACTATTTTATAGCAGTTCTTTTTTGTGACAGCAAATACTTGAAACTAAGAGGAAGCACCCAAAATTGAAGAATGGCTAAAAAGCTGTGGCAAAAAGATGATGGAGCATTAGGAGGAAACAGATGGTTTCAAAAAAGACATTGATTTATATGAACTGATATGGAGTAAAATAAGCAGAAGCATTAGAACTATGTATAACAGTAATATTACAAAAACGAACAATTGAGGACTTTTCCACTCCAGTTTCAAAGGTTGTATCATTTCCCCTAATCAATATGGTTCAAAATCTTGGGGTCATCTTTGAATCATGCCCCCTTTGTCTAATAAAGTTATCAGTGTAGGTGGAGGGGAATGGTACCTTTGGGGACAGAGGTGGTGACAAGAAGCCTAAGAAGTCTGGAAAGTTCAGTTGATAGTGGAGGCCAGCTTGTGGTACAGTGAGCACTAGGCCTGGAGTCAAGAAGGCAGTTAGTTAAAATCTGCCCTCAGGTACTTATTAACTATGTGACCCTGGGCACGGCATTTAACCTCTGCCTCAGCTTCCTCAACTGTAAAATGGGGATTATAATGGCACCTATCACCCTGTGAGGATCAAATGAGGTATTATCTGTAAATTGCTTAGTACACTGACTGACACCCAACAGGAACTTAATAAATGTCTGTTCCCTTCCTTCTCATCCTTTTCTTCATCTATATTACTACCATTCTAATTCAAGCTCTTACCACTTGCTGCCTAGAATACTGTAATATCTACATAGCTGATCGCTAATTTCTATCTATTCTTTTTCTGGCTTCTTTCCTTTCTATCAAATTTATAGTATTTTTAAAGTGACATTCATGCAGATGTATGTAATCATGTTACTGCTCTACTTCATGTAATATGATCTTTCCCAGTTCATATCTATACTCACAATATTCTCTTCAAATGGAATGCTCTTCTTCCCCCTTCATTAATCTTTACCCAGACACATTTCACTAGGATCCCTTAGAGGTGGAACAATCTATGAAATTACATGAGGAAATTTTAATAATATACTTGCAGAAAATTTTCCAAAACAAGAAAGGAATTCTTCATTCAGTCCAGTCTTCTTGTTTTTCTGATGATGAAGCTACAGACCAAAGGTTAACTGACTTATTCAGTCATACCATTAATGTAAAAAAGTATCCTCTCCTTACTGTCAGCTATTCTTACTATCTTACCATGCTACCTCTAATACTTAAGGCTTTTGTTCTATATTAAGTACCTAACAAAACAACATAAAAAGCAACCAAACTAGAAACAGTTCATCTACATGATTTAAACTAGCTATGTCTGTGTCATGTACTATTAGTATGAGAGAAGCAGTATGAGGTAAAAAGTACTAGGGTTGCCATGAAGACAGTTTCAAAACTGAGCTTATTAGCTGTATGTTCATAGGCTGATCACTTAGGCCGTCTCTGACCTTCAGCTCCTGAGTCTGTACAAGGAAGCTAGTACTGTCTTTAAGCACTGACCGCACTGGACTGCTCTGATGAAATAGATGAAAATGCATGGAAAGCATTTTCAAGTGTCATATAAATTTCTGTTGTTATAATTTCCAATGACAAGTTTTACAGTACACACTTCAGATCAATTTTGAAGTATAATCTGTAATTTCTGTAGATACAGACATATAAATCTAGGAAGAAAGGAAATGGATACTTATATGTGAAGAGCAGTACAACTGCATTGTAATTTAAAGCATATAGTTATTTGGATTAACATGAAAAGGCTTAAAGAATTTCTGAATTTTAAATATCATAATGCACAGAAGCTTACCTCTTCTATAGAAAAACAAACACCCGAAAATCATTGCCATTACAGTTTCCCTACAATAACCTTTTTTTGGGGGTGGGGTGGACCTTAAGGGGGCTAAGAAAAACAGGAGGGATTAAGTGAATTACCAAATTAGAAGGGAGATTATATGGTTTAACTTTTAATCAAAATATAATCAGTGATCATCTCAAATATGTGTGAAGAAATTTGGAAGCAGGGGACTCTGACCACCACTTTTCAAAGCAGTCCATTCCATTTTCTGAAACATTTTGGTTACCAGAAGGAAAATGATGAACAAATTAGCCTGAAAACAAACCAGAAAGTAACAGAAAAAGAATGAACAATAAAGACAATAGTAAATCTATCCCCTGGTTCCCTTATATTACAAGGTACTAGTAATTAGTGTTCTGACCATGTACACAGAAGTCACTACTCAAACTGGGCACCAACATTAACAACAGCTGTCTTATCTATCATTGGAAACTGCAATCTCACACTGAAGATTTTCCTATAAGCAGCCTCTGCTTTTTGATAATTGGTTTATCTTTTCCTATCTTTTCGTTACTAACCAAATTATTTCTCTAAGTTTCCACCTATGTCCAACCAGAACTTTACCTTATCAAAACAAGATTGCCATCCACTGTTAAAAGAGAGTAACCACAGGCTTCAAGATATCAAAGTACTTTCCACCAAATGAATGATTTTCTCTACAACTGTAGTGAGAAGCAGGGTTAGCTAATAGCTAATTTGTTATAGCGTATTATCTCAAGGATATAGAATCATACTCTATAAACATAATCAGCTTGTACAGACAAAAAAACTGACAAAAATACTAAGGAAATGTCTTAATCCACCACCTCCAAGATAAACCTTGGGGAAAAAAAAAACAAGTAAAAACTCTAAAACTATATCACAAAAAAAGGATAATCCTGATGTCTTGTCATTGAACTGAGATTTGCAATTCCTGAATTAAAATGTGGTTAGAATTAAAGTCATGGGGGCCTGGAGTCAGAAGGACCTGAGTTCAAATGCGGCCTCAGACACTTAACACAAAAACTAGCCGTGTGACCTTGGGTAAGTCACTTAACCCCAAACTGCCCTCCAAAAAAAGCAAAAAAAAAAAAAAGAGAAAGAGAATTAAAGTCATGATAAGTCCCAACCATTATGAGGCCCAGGAGAGGTTGTCCTAATCAAGGACAATCATATATGACAATAAAAATGTTAATTAATCACCAGAAACTTGGTCATCAACTGATGAGTTATGTTTGGCCTTACTAAACCACAAAAAAAAAAAAAATACATTTTAGTGTCATGTACTCAGCCACTTCTTCCCTTCAGATTACAATACCTGGGTAAAAAAAGGACAAAGAGCTGTTGCCAGTTCTTAGAATGTCTGCAAAATTAATTTAACTTATGGCATTCTAAACATACAATCTTTAACCAACAGCCAATGACACAAAATCAAATTCAGATGAAAGTTGCACTGCAAGTTGGTTGCTCACTCAAAGGTGTTCAGTGATGCAAAAATATTTTCGATTTGTACAACCCAATCATCAGGTAGCATTTCTTTTATTGTACATTTGGTGACTGACTGCTACAAATATAATTATAGGATAGATAAACAGAACAAGCATTTATTCAAAGTTTATTTACTGTTCCAGGAACTCCAAAGAGTGTTGGATTATGAATAATATTGCCTCAAACAGCGTAGTGGAGGGTTAAATTAGGTGAAAATAAGTTTGAGGAGGAATGAATGAATATAGTATTAATACAAGCCCTTACTATGTGCAAAACTCTGCTAAGCACTGAATACAAATAGAAGATGGTCTTGATCTCAAGGAGCTCACATTCCACCACATATGGAAGGTTTCAGATCCAAGTCAGACACTGTTTGAAGCAATACCGTTCATCATCTTTAAACATTCATAATATTTTACAAATAAGTTTACCATAGTTGCTGTGAATATGCCTGGCAAGTATATGAAATGTTAACTTACTGATGCACAAATACACAAAAAGCCAATGAGGAGAAGAATGCTTTAAAAAGTCAAATTTGCCAGAAGGAAAAGGAATGTCAAAAACTCACTGAAAAGAATAACTCCTTCAAAATTAGATTGGATAAATTGGAAGCTAATGACTTTATGAGAAATCAAGATACTATAAAATAGATCCAAACAAATGAAAACATAGAAGGCAACGTAAAATATCTCACTGGAAAAACCACTGACCTGGAAAATAGATCCAGGAGAGAGAATTTTAAAATTACTGGTCTATCTGAAAGCCATGGTCCAAAAAGGAGTCTAGACACCATCTTTCAAGAAATTCTCAAGAAAAACTGTCTTGATACTCTAGAACCAGAGGGCAAAATAGAAATGGAAAGAATTCACCTACTGCCTCATGAAAAAGATCCCCAAAAGAAAACTTCTAGGAATATCTATAGCCAAATTCCAGAGTTCCCAGGTAAAGGAGAAAATACTGCAAGCAGCAGGAAGAAACAATCTGAGTATTGTGTCAACACAATCAGGATAACACAAGATCTAGCAGCTTCTACATTAAGGGATCAAAGGGCTTGGAATATGATATTCCAGAGGTCAAAGGAGCTAGTACTAAAACCAAGAATCACCCAAAACTGAGCATCATGCTACACGGGAAAATATGGTCATTCAATGAAATAGAGGACTTTCAAGCATTCTTGCTGACAAAACCTGAGCTGAACAGAAAATCTGACTTTCAAATACAAGAAGCAATAGAAGCATGAGGCAGTAAACAGGCAAAAGAAAGCATAAGGAACTTATTAAAGTTTAACTATTTATATTCCTACATGGAAAAATGATAATTGTAACTCATAAGACTTTTCTCAGTATGAAGATAGCTGAAGGGAATATACATGTTTGTATAGGAGGATGTATGTGTATATAAATATATATGTGAGTGAGGGCATTTGTATGTTCATGTATACATAGACAGAGGGCACAGGATGAGTTGAATATGAAGGGATAATATCTAAAAAATAAAATTAAGAGGTGAGAGAGGAATTTATTGGGAGAAGAAGAAAGGGAGAGATAGATTAGGGTAAATTATCTCATATAAAAGAGGCAAAAGAAAACTGTTACGATGGAAGGGAAGTGCAGGAAGGTGAAAGGGAATGGGACAACCTTATTCTCAATGAATTTGGCCTAAGGAGGGAATAACATATACACTCAATAGGGTATCTTACCCTACAGGACAAGGGGGGTGGGGATTAGAGGGATAGAAGGGAGGGCAGATTGGGGGAGAGGGTAGTTAGAAGCAAACTTTTTTAAAAAGGGATAGGGTCAAAGAAAAAAACACATTAAGTGGGGGCTGGGATAGAATGGAAGAAACATAATCTTTCACAATATAACTACTATGGAAATGATTTCGGTAACCACACATATACATCTATATTGAATTGCTTATCTTCCCAGTGGAGGGTGGGTGAGGAGGGAAGAAGGGGAAAAAATCTGGAACTCAAAGTTTTAAAAACAAATGTTTAAAAATTTGTTTTTTATATGAAACTGGGAAATAAGATATACATGTACTGGGGTATAGAAACCCATCTTGCCCTACTAGAAAGTTAGGGGGGTGAAGGGGGATGATATAAGAGAACAGATTGGGGAAAGGGGTATTCAATGGGCTTGCTATTTTAGGGTGGGGGAAAGATGGGAAGAGAAAAAATTGTAACAATCTTGTAGAATTGAATGTTGGAAACTGAAAATAAATGAAAATTTTTTAAAAAATTCTCTTTCCTAGTTAAACTGTACTTATTTAACTGCTAACAGACTGGCTATGGGGTCTATGAGACCTGGGATCATGTCCTATTTCTGAATAGATCAATGCCCCAGAAAATATTAAAAAAGAAGTTACAAGCAAGGTGGGATGGTTTGAGAGTTCCCCATAACAATGAAACCACAGATCCAGACCCATCCCACCAAAAATAAACTCACCTTCAAACTCCTGTAGAATTCAAGCTTCTATAAGGACAGACACTAAACAGTTTTAGTCCTACTATCTCTAGGGCAGACCACCATAGTAGGTATTGAATGTTTGTTAAACTGAAATGAGTATCTCACTTTGGGTGCAGAAAAAAAATATTCCAGAATTCTGTAATTCTAAACATTTTATATTGAAATTTATTATGTAGGCAAGGTTTTTTTTAAGTCTGAAAATTCTAAACTGGGAGAGAACTAGCTAATAAAATGCTTTTAACTGAATGCTATGTATTTCCTTTAGTGGTCACCGTGAATACTCAAACTGTGATACTATGCCACCTTTCCAACACAGAAATCTTACAGAACATGAATGAGAGGTTGCTTAAAGTTTAAATAAATAAAAGCCATTCAATAATAAAAAACTTGGACCTAGTTATCATAGCAGGATTTGGCAAGAAGTTGGCTATGACAAATGATTCTATTACATGAACAAAAAATGGAAAGTGAAATGTTCAAAAGTTTAAAACAGGAAGCATACAAGTAACAAGATGCACATATAGCAAAATAACTTACAAATAAAGGGATGGATGATATGCATGTGCCTGAAAAAAATTATTAACCAATCAACAAACACTGATAAAGCACCTACTATGTATTGCCACACCCCATGCTAAAAAACAGAGATAAAAAAAAATTCCCAGTTCTAAGGGATGTACTGCCTTATTCAAGAAACAGTGAGGTAGCCACTGGATCAAAGAAGAGTATATGTCAGGAGTAAGGTATAAGAAGACTGGGGAGGTAGGAAGGGGCTAGATTAGGAAGGTCTTTCAATGCCAAACATAGAATTTTGTATTTGATCCTAGAGGCAATAATAGGGAGCCACTAGATTGAGTGGAGGGTGGGGGGAACTGTGCCTTAGTGTCTGAATGAAAGATGAACTGGAGTGGGGAGAGACTTGAAGCAATGAGACTGACCATTAGGGTACTGCAATAATTCAGGCATGAGGTGATGATGGCATGCATTACAGTGGTGGCAAATTGTGTTGAGGGGTGTGGAGTGAGCTGTGGGATAATTTTCAAAAGATGTTACAAAGGTGAAATTGACAGACCTTAGTAATGACTCTGTGTGTGTGTGTATGAGAGAGAGAGAGGAATAGTGAAGAATTCAGGACTCCTGGGTTTTGAGCCTGATGGACTGGGAAAATAGTATTGACCTCTACAGTAATAGTGAAAGTAGTAGCAGGGGAGTTTGGGGAATACATATGACTTTCTTCTTGGATAGGTTTCTGTTAAGATGTCTACTGGACATCCAGTTGAAGATGTCTAAAAGGCAATTGCAGATGCAAGACTGGAGGCCAGTGGAGAGTTTCCTGCAAAACAGGTAGGTTTGAGAGTCATCAGCATAGATGATAACTAAATCCAAGGGAGCTGAGATTACCAAGTGACAACATAGAGAGTTCAGGACAGAATCCCAAGATACAACTGATTAGTGGGTGTGATCTGGATGATGACTGGGCAAAGAGAAGGAAGGTACAGTAAAAGGAGAACCAATAGAGTGTTGTACAAAAAAATCTAGAGATTATCAAGGAAGAGAGGGTGTTCAACATTGTCAATGGCTATAGGGAGATGGAGGAGAATTAGGATAGAGAACAAGCCAATAGATCTGGCAACTAGAAGATCATTGGTAATGCAGGAGAGAAAATGTCCAAAAAGGCCAAAAGCTCGATTATAAGGAATCAAGAAGAGAACTGGAGGAAAATGCAGGCACCTGGTCCTTTAAAAATTATTTTTTATTTTTCAAAAAAGTTGCCTATTGTCAAAAACTGCAGCACTAGGGATATAAGAAGGAATGAGGATCACAAAAAGATGAAGAACTACTGTCACGGACAAACAGGAACCCTCCTTATCCATATAAGTCTTGTAAATTTTATTTTAAAAAATACTTTGCAAAGGAGAAACTTTATAAGAAACCCACTAAATGGACTCTCCTTTAAAAATAAATTATTCAAAATATTTTAAAAGAATAAATCATATAACCTGTTACTAATTCTATAACATGCTCACAAAAGTATGCTAAACCAATGACAGTGCTTTTAAAATATGCTAATAGCCCCAATTAGGGTAGAAATATCCTTTCTAGAAAAGGTTAAATAAATTTAAGCATATCATTAAGGACTTTACTGTTTTTCAGAACAGAAACTTAAGTGTGAAGTTCTGTTTTACAATGTGTAGATCTAATCCCCCAGAGAACTGTTTTTTTTTTTTAATTCTTTTTGTAGAAGGGAGTGAGGACTGGACCAATGATTTCATTGGAATAGGGAACTCTAAAGTAAAGGAACTTTAATCAATGCAGGCCCATGTTAGGGTTTTTAAAGGATGGAGGGAAGGTGTGCACATTTGTAGGCATCAAGGAAGAGGTCAGTAATAAATAGACAGAGACACTAAGAGGAGGGACAACAGAAGGAGTTTGCCAAGGGGCCACTTTTTGTTGTGAGACAAAAGTGAAGGCAGCAAATGGTCTCAATCTTTTTGGTGGAGTAGGAGGTCTTTAAATGAGAGGGTGGTAGAAAGGGTATACTGTGCAAGGCTTACAGTAAGTAGGATTGAAAGGTTTGGCACAACTGTTGTGGGGAATGGGTTTGTGAATCTACTGGGGATATGGAAAAGGATTGTCTAGTACTACCAAGAATGCAGTTGAGATTAATAAAATGAATTTGTAGTGAGTCCAATCTTCATGGTTAGAGTGTCAAGTCCTTGACGGCACTAAATAACTTTTACCTTTCTTTGTATTTTCAACACTTGCCACAGTGCTTCCTTGGAACACAGAAGGTGCTTAAGAAATACTTGTAGACTTGACTTTCTTTTAAAGCCTCTGTAATTAACTTCTGAAGTTAATCTCTGACACTGTTGATCACTCTCTTTTGCAGCCTATCTCAGTTCTGCTTAGCTTTGTGTCATTTTGGAGATCTTCCCATTTTCCTCTAAATTGTCTATTTTATTATTTCTATGGCACAATAATATTCAACATTCATACACTATAATTTATTTATCTATTCCTCAACAGGATTTCCCTTTTAGTTTACAACTTTTGGCTACCATGAAAGCTCCTATAAATATGTTTATGTATATAAGCTCTTCTTTCTTTGATCTGCAGAGTTTAAATATGGAAAGAACCTCCTAATCTATTTCCCTATGTGAAGCGGGGACAAGTTATTTTGCTAAAGCCTAAGTCTACCCACTTCACTCTCCTGCTCAATAAACTCCAGGAACCTGTTATTACCTGCAGGATCAAATACAAACTCCTGTCATTTAATGTCCTTTATAACAGAGGTTCAAACTACCTTTCTGGTTTATTAAGTATGGCTTCTATTCACACACTTGATGGTCCAGCCCAACTGGTCTTCTTACTGTTTCTCCCACATTGACAATTCGTTAACCGCTTGTTTCCATGTTTTTACACAGGTTGTCTCCACAAAAGCCTAGAATTCAATCTTTCTTCATCAGGGATTTTAGAATTCCCGAGATTCCTTTAATCCTCAGGTGCACCTCCTATTAGTTTCTGATGCCTTCTCTTCTCCCTGCCAAGAAAACCTTACATGGTACTGAATTTGCAGCTATTTTGAGTGCGCACACACACACACAATTCTCCTCATTAAGAAAATAATAAGCTCCTTGAGTTTATGAACACTTCATTTGTGTCCTTGTATCACCAATACCTGCATACACAAGAGATATTTAATAAACACATGTTTGCTTGATCTTAGAAGGGTTAGCTAATCAGTGACAATTCACTAATTTTCCAGGCCAGAGGACAGCATATATATGGAAAATTTTGTTCAGTTTCACAACTGAGCCATTGGATGGTTGGTTACCATCTACTTATAATGATATCAAGCAATGTGTAGTTTGAGGCACAAGGCTAGGGGGCACAGGAGAAAGCAGGCAGTCACCTAAAACCAGGAGATAGGGATCATCCATTTCTAAAGATCTTTCAGGACTGGCTGTATTTCCAAAGCCATACATACTTTCTCTGACAACTGGCCAAAAATAATCCCCACCTCAAATTTTCTGTCAGAACTCACAACCTCTTACCAATATTATATTTATAATCTCAAACTTTCAGTGAATAAGTAGCTTCTTATACATAATACATTTACCACAGTACTGGTTCAGGAGAAACCTACTTTTTTCTCCCTGAAGAGATTTAAGCACTGGACTCCTGGGGACTCTGGAGAGAGAGAAGTAAACAGAAAACAGGATTCGAGTGATGAACTAGCAAGTAGTTTCCCATATTCCCACAACAAAACCAAAAAGAAAATATCAACTACCACAGAGGGGGAAAATAACTTTTAGAGATATCCAAGACTTATCATTATAACTTACAGTCCAAATGAGGTTAAAACAAAATAAAAGCTCTTTACAGAGACCCTCAAACAATCCATTGCAGTAGAAGCAACAAGTTTCTCTAAGATCCACAGCCACAAAAATAAAATTCTACCAATAATGAGCAAGGCAAAAAGAAATCCTCTTCAACAGAACAAAGAAGCTCTACAACATAGGGACAAACTATAGGAATATATCAAAGAAACACAAAAATACCATGATCCATTTAATTAGAAACTAAAAACAGTAATCAATCAAGAATAGAGCTCAGAAAAGAGTTCATGGATGAATATGTAAATCTCAAAGTCATCTGTGAAGGAATGAAAATTATTAGTTCTGTTGAGGTCAGCAAGAAAAAAGTCAGAGAGGTGATGAGAGATTCTTATAGCATAGCCACAGTTGCAAGGTAAAATATGGATAATTATCCACAAAAGGCAAATAATAAATGGAAGACAGACAGACAGGAGAACCAAGAGGGCAGGATCATGAAAATCCAGGAGGATAAATAGGACAGGAGGAGAGTCAACAGCATCAGATGCTACAGAAAATTATTCTCTCAAAAGGACTTAAAGACAAAATAATTATTATTCAGAATAATGTTCATGATTTTTCATGAAAGGAAAACATGCTATTTTAACTTAGTAGGTGACAAAAGCCAGTAGAGAAGGCAAAATTCCCTGGATAATGAGGCAACACAAATTCTAGTGTGGGTACCAGTATTTTATGATTATAGAGTAAAATCCTCTGTAATATCCAACTGTATCAGGCAACTAAGTGATTCAGTGGAGAGTCTTAGATCTGAGTTCAATTCTGGCATTAGACACTTACTGTGTAACCCTGGCCTCAGTTTCCTTAAGTGTAAAATGAAGAACCTAATGGTACCTACCTCACAGGTTTGCTGGAGATAATATTTGCAAACAACTTAGCACAGTGACGGGCACATAACAGGTGCTTAATAAATGTTCTCTTCCCCTCATAATCTATTAGTAAAGTAGAATTAAGCATATGTTTACGATTTATGCAGTGATATAAAATTCACAAATGTGAGTATATTTAAGGACAGTCTTACTCAATTTTTTAAATCGCATCTCCTTCCCACTCCCATACTGAAAGCAAAGCTTCAACATGTAATAAGGCTGCAACACTTATTAATCAATCCACATCCATTTAAGTGCTTACTATGTACAGAAAATAAGTACAAACAACACTCACACACCATGAACTTATTACATTCTAAGTGAAATATAACAAATCAAATAATCGAAAATATCATGAAGAATTTGAATTTATTTTTCTCAATGAATTACACTACTCAATCTAATTCCATGGGGGAGGACAGCTATGTACCAATAAGATTTTATACACATGTATAAGATGGAGATAATTCTGAGGAAAGGTGGTTCAAGAAAGTTTCCATTAATGACCTGAAGGTAGATTTTACTTCTTTCCAAATAAGAATGTTACCCCTAGGGGCGGCTAGGTGGTGCACAGTGAATAGAGCACAGGCCTTAGAGTCGGGAGGACCTGAGTTCAAATCCAGCCGCAGATACTTAACACTTACTAGCTGTGAGACCTCAGGCAAGTCACTTAACCCCAACTGCCCCCCTCAAAAGAATGTTACCCCTATTATTTTACAGCTCCTTCTAAACTGCATGTAAATTGACCTTTGCATTTTTATTTTACAGTTCTGTTGTTTTCATTAAAAATGCTTAAAAGTCTTCTATGAAAGGTTCATTTTTTTTTACCCTTGTAGGATAATACCAACATTAAGCTGTCTCCAATCCTACAGTGAAGGGCTGTATCATCCCCTATGCTTATGGAACTTCAGGAAAAATGATGACTCCTACTTGATAAAGGGAGAGAGGAAAGAACCTTCAAAATAAGCAATGTTCAGTTTGACAGCTATGTTTCTAGTAGAAAAGAAGGGAAAGAATAAACCTGCAGAACTTCCAAATGACTCCTATCCCAGGTTTGTTTGCCTATAATATGATAGTTCCACAAGAAGCCATATGACTTCAAGACTAAGTGGTTAAGTTCTTTGACTAGAATCCCTTTGTCCACTAGGGGCCACTGTGAGAGGAACAATGGCTTGCTGAGGATCTAAGACCGAATTAAATGCATAGATTTCAATTTTAGATAGCCCAGGTCAGACATAAAGATAGGTTGCTACTAAATTTTCTGCTCATTTTATTCCACTGAGAACACTTTATTGATTAATTCTTACTCCTTCAGGGGTTTTTCGCCCCTCAGAAGGGGCAGTGCTGTTAACAAATGATTCACTTACCTACAACATTAAAAAAAATTAAATCATTTTCCCTATTCAATATTTTTAGCATTAAAATATAAAATTACATTAAAATTTGTTGATCTGGGAGACAAAAATGGTGGAGTAGAAGGGAGCAGTACAGGTCAATTCTCTACACTACTCCAACAGATCAAAGAAAAGCACCAAATGGTAAGAGGCAATTCTGAGAAACCCTAGTAGGTCACATTTCCAGCCCAAGATCACAAATTCAGGGCACACAGGCAAGTGACCAGACAGGAACTGTGTAATAGACTTGGGCCTCCAGATCTCACAAATTCATCTGCATCTCCCTCTACTCTGTATAAACTGTTCATCATAACTGAAAAACATTCCCTCTTTGCATCTAGCCATGGATTCAGTAGCATCCTTTAAGGAGCAAAGCTTATGTGACAGCTCCCACAAAAAAAAATTTTTTTTCAAACTGGAGAGGCATAAAACCATTATATGATTTCAATTACAACATTACACTGATCAGCTTTTTTTAGTGAAAAAGTTAAAATTAGAGCTAAAAAAAAATCAGCACTAATATGGCAAATTCAATCTAACAGAAACATAGTAGCTTCATACTGTATGTGCAAGTAAGTTCAATTAGTCTGTCAATTAGTCAACACAAGGCTACTCATGACACAGCTGACTTGCATCCCTGCATTACATGGTGCATTTGAACATAGTGTAAGCTTCAAGTTAAACAATGTTTCAAAATGAACCCAATATGGTGTATTTCTCCTTGTTATTCATTGTTCTTCCTTCAAAATTTTTTATTATGGACTAGAAAATCAAACAACTACTACCATATAGACTAGAAAATGGTGGCTTTACGTGAAACCACAAGTCATCTATACAGAGCTTACTCTTTTCACTACCCGCTAAACACAGTGGTACCAACACTTCCCTGAGGTATCCCTCTAATCTCTTATGCTAGCTTTGAAAATGTTTTGTTGGGGAGGCCAAGTAGCACAGTGAGTAAGAGCACCAGCCCCAGAGTCGGGATGACCTGGGATCGAATCTGGGCTCAGACACTTAGCACCCACCCAGAAACACCTGGCCGTGTAACCTTGAGCAAGTTACTTAACCCCAATTGCTTTAAAAAAAAATGTTTTGTGGGTTATTTCTCTCCTTTATTCCATTAAAAAAAATCATTATCATTCTTTTTGTACTTTCCATGTCCAAAAGGATCCTAAGTCCTGTCTTGTAACAAAAGGTAGTCAAGACATGCAAATTTGTGTTCTAATGGTTATGTCTAAAAGTATATCTCACTGAAGAAAAAATGCTTCGCCACATTATTTGGTTGGTCATTCAATGGATTTTGTCAGTCAAGGTTTTCAAAGTTGTTTCCTTTAAAATGTAATCACTTATAAGTAGTTCTGGTTCTATTTACCGAATTGCATTAATTCAAATAAACTCATTCCACACTCCTCTGAATCTGCATAATTTCTTATTACAAAATAATATCCATTATATTTACATAATTTGTTGGGACAAACTGACAGAAACAGAGAAATCATCGATGAAAAAATTATATGGAGATGTGTGTGAGTCTATCTTCATCCTGTCTTCTATTCTTCCTGATACACTGAGTCAAAAATACAGTTTAAAACTTTTTTTGTATGGTTCCAAAGTCCTCCCCAGAATGACAGGACCAGTAGGTGCTGGTGATACTTGTCCTACATACAGTCTCTGGAACAATTGTTATTACCCTTATCTGGAATCTTTGTCAATCTGATAATGTGTATAAGAAAGAATCTGAGTAATTTTAAATTTGAATTTCTCTTATTAATGACTTGAACCCTTTTGTAATGATTGTTGATAGTTTGGACTTCTACTGAAGAGTAACATGTCTCCATTTTTAGATTAGAGAATTATTTTTGTTCTTACATACTTGTATATCTAGGATATCAGACATCCTGAGAAATTTTCTACAAAGATTGTTTTTCTAAGTAACTTTCCCTTGTAACTGCATTGTTTCTGTTTAGGGAAAAGGTCTGATTTTATGAAATCAAAAGTGACCATTTTATCCCATGATGTTCTTTATACTTTTTGCACAATGATAATTTCTTTAGTAAATTTAGATCTTAGTGATTCTTGTCTTGGTTTATGATACTGCTTTTAAATCTACATCACACATCCATTAGAGGGATATATGATGTGAAATGGTCTATCCTGATTTCTCCCCAAACTACTGAGTTTTGTCTTAGGTTAAATTTTTACCACATTACTTTGTTTCTTTTGATTTATATGCCATTACATATCACTATGTTCAATACGTCTAGATAATAGATGAAGAACCTAATTCGTGGACCAACTTTTTTATTTTTTAACTAATATTAAGCAGTTTTGGGATTACAATATATTTTGAGATCTAGTAGAAGTCTTCTCCTTCCCTGTTTTAAAAAAATAATAAATTATTGCATTTGAAGATTCTTGATCTTTTGTTTCCCCAGATGAAATATTTTTTTCTAGTTCTATAAAATAATCCTTTGACAATCTCATTAAGATGACACAAAATCAAAAAATTAATTTAGGTATAATTGTCCTTTTTATTATATTAATATAGTCCAACCACAAATAATTCTTATTTAAGAACTTCCTTATTTCCATAAAGTTTCATAGATGTACTCATTTAAATCCTAGGTGTCATGGTAGACATTTTTCAGATATCTAATATTTACGAGTTATTTAATAAATTCTAGTTATTTTGAATAACTACATATCTTTTTCTGTTGAGTTTTGTCGATAACAAAGACTGATGATTTTTGTGGGTTGATTTTTTTTTATCCTATTATAATGAAATCATCGTTTCTATTAAGTCTTTAAAGGAATCCTCTTAGAGTTCTTGAAATAAAAGCAGCATTTTTTTTGGCCTATGTTAATTCCATGGAATGATTTTTTATCATCTTTAAATAACTGTAGTTAGTATTTCATAACAAATAATAGTGGAGGTAGTAATGTACATAGACAAATGAAACTTGCTCTTGCACTCTTGGTTTTAAGTAGATATTTCTCTTTTAAAAGTAATGCATATTTATTTCTGTACTTTCTAGTGTCAAAACCATTTCTATATTCATATAATCATGATGTTTTAATTTTTTATTCTTACCTTAATTTATAGTTCATTATGTTTATAGTTTTCCTAATACTTAATGGTATTTTCTGTTAAAAATCAACCTGGTCTTAGTATATACATTCTTATCTTTCCTTAATTTACTATCAGTTTCATAGCTGTCTCATGTTTTGTAGGACTCCTTCTTTCCCTGACTTTGCAAACAATTTCTATACTGATCTTTGAATATCTCATAGCATTTTCACCTGGTCCTCATGGTTTTTTCTGGGGGATTTTCTAAATGGTTTTAGCCATGTTTCCCCCCTGATATTTAAGGATATATATTTTTTTGATGGCATATAATTGATGAAAATTATTTCCTCTTCCATTTTATAGGCAATTTGATTTTAACTTTTTCATCAGATTTTCTTATAAATATAATTGGTTCATTGAGTCCCCACTCCCTCAAATGTTTTATTATTTTTGGAAGCCCAATTTATGCTCAGTTATATCTTTTTTATCTTTTTCTAAGAGCTGTCTAAGGGAACAGATTAGGATAATAACTAGCATTTATGTAGTAGTTTAAAGTATCATCTCACTAAATCCTTGCAATAATCCTGGGAGACAAGTACTATTATTAGTCACATATTACAGTTGAAGAAACTGAGGAAGACAGATTAAGTGACTTAAATTCACACAGCTGCTAAGAACCTGAGTCTGGACTTGAACTCACATCTCCCTGATGACACAGTCTATGCTCTATCCACTGTATCACCTAGTTCCCTAGACATTATTGGTTTTTCAAAACATATTTCTCCTTGTCATTTCTTTAATTTTTCGTTAAAATACTCAGATGCTGTGCCTTCTGGTGCAAATATATTTAACTACTGGCATTATTTCATTATCTATGTTGCCTCTATGTAAATGTTGCTTACAGCTTTTAACCATCCATTTTTATTACTGCCTCGAGATCATGTTTACCTCTGGCAACAGATGATCACACCATGAGACTTATGTGAAAACCAAGTATATCGATGACCATGTTTATTTCAAGAGAAATGAATGTGTATGTAGAACCCAAAGAGTTCACAGACCCTGCAGAAGTTTGCATATTTATGACATATTTTATAACAAAAGGAAGAGGAGAAAAGAGGAAGGGGCATGGTATGGGGGGGGGGGGGAGGGTGTGTAGAAGGTGCAGTAACCTCTCCAAAAGGAGGCAAGGCCAAAAATGCAGTCCATTCTTGGGAACCTTGGGCAACTGTGGATAGACTACGAAGACAAGAAGGTCTGCTTATCTGCAAATGATGCCAGCTGCATAAGCATTTTCCCCAGTCTAGCACAGATTGGCTGGTGTCTGTCTTGCCTCCCAAGAACACACAGGGCATCCAGCATGGGGTGCTAACAACAAATTTGTCAGTTGGAGAGGCTTCATCCTTGGCACATTCAGGGCCTTCTTCATGCTCTGGGTCCAATGTTTCTTTTCTGGAAAACATGGCAACTCAAAAAGCTAAGCTCAGGGAACCCCTTAACACTACCTAATCTTTACCTAAAGCATGATAGATTTGGCAGGAGACACTCATTTTGATTTTTTAAAATTAATTTATTTACTTTTAGTTTACAACATTCAGTTACACAGTCCCTTGAGTTTCAAATTTTCTTCCCCTCTCTCCCCTCCCCCATGCACTCAAATATATGATCTACAAAGGTCTTTACATTAATCATTAGTCAGGTTGTAAAGAGGGACTATAACTGATGGAACGATCAGTGGGAAAGAGGAAAAAAAACAAAACAAGAAAAAGAAAGAGAGCAAGTAGTTTGTTTCACTGTGCATTCAGACTCTGCAGCTCTTTCTCTGGATGCCGGTATCTCTTGATCATGAGTCTTTTTGAGTTACATTGACGAGAGGAGCCCAGTCTATTGAAGTTAGTTGCCACACACATACCTTGTGTCTCTGATTGTGTAGAGATTTCTGCTGGTTCTGCTCTTCTCGATCAGCATCAGTTTATATAAGTCTCTGCAGGTTATTATGAAGTCCTTCTGCTCCTCATTTCTTACAGCACAGTAGTATTCCATAACATTCATATACCACAACTTGTTCAGCCATGTCCCAATTGATGGGCATCCGCTTGATTTCCAATTCTTTGCCATGACAAAAAGAGCTGCTATAAATATTTTTGTACATACAGGTCCTCCTCCCACTTCTCTGATCTCTTTGGGATATAACGCTAGAAGTGGCATAGTTGGGTCAAAAGGTATGCACTTATTTATAGCCCTTTGGGCATAGTTCCAGATTGCTCTCCAAAATGGTTGGATCATTTCACAACTCCACCAACAACGCATTAGTGTTCCAATTTTTCCACATCCTCTCCAGCATTTATTGTTTTCCTGTTTTGTCACCTTAGCCAATCTGGCCAGTGAGATGTGGTACCTCAGAGTTGTTTTGATTTACATTTCTCTAACCATTAGTGATTTAGAGCATTTTTTCAAATGCTTATAGTTATCTTAAATTTCATCTTCTGAGAAATGACTGTTCATATCCTTTGATCATTTATCAATTGGGGAGTAGCTTGTATTCTAACAGATTTAACTCAATTCTTTGTATATTTTAGAAATAAGGCCTTTATCAGACACACTGGTTGTAAAAATTCTTTCCCAATTTTCCACTTCCCTCTTAATCTTGATTACATTGGCTTTATTTGTACAGAAACTTTTCAATTTAATGTAATAAAAATTATTCATTTCGCATTTTATAATGCTCTGTAACTCGTGGTAAACTATTCCTTGCTCTCCCAGACTGCTTACAGTATCAGCCTTTATCCTTAGATCATGCTCCCATTTTGACTTTATTTTGGTGTGTGGTGTTTAGATATTGGTCTATGCCCAATTTCTGCCATACTATGTTCCAGTTTTCCCAGCAGTTTTTGTCAAATAGTGCATTCTTATCCCCAAAACTGGGGTCTTTAGGTTTATCAAACAGTAAATTACTATAGTCATTGGCTGCTGAGTCTTGTGTACCCAATCTGTTCCACTGATCCCCTACTCTCTTCCTCAGCCAGTACCGAGTAATTTTGATGACTGCTGCTTTATAATACAGATTAGAATCTGTTATGACTAGGCCATTTCCCCTAGCATTTCTTTTCATAAATTGCCTTGATATTCTGGATCCTCTGATATTTGGTCTTCCAAATGAATTTTGTTACTATTTTTTTTTTTAGCTCTACAGAGTAATTTTTTGGTAGATTGATTGGTATGGCTCTAAATATGTAATTTAATTTAGGTAAAATTGTCATTTTTATTATATTAGTTCAACCCAGCCATGAGCACCTAATGTTTTTCCAATTAGTTAGATCTGACTTTATTTGCATGAAAAGTGCTTTGTAATTGTGTTCATATAGGTCCTGGGTTTGTTTTGGCAAGTAGATTCCCAAACATTTTATAATGTCTACAGTAACTTTAAATGGCATTTCTCTTTCTATCTCTTGCTGTTGGGTTTCGTTAGAGATATATAGGAATGCCAAGAACTTATATGGGTTTATTTTCTATTCTGCAACTTTGCAAAATTTATTTTATTATCTCAAGTAGTTTTTAACTTGATTCATTAAGCATATCATCATATCATCTGTAAAGATGATAGCTTAGTTTCTTCTTTGCCTAATAGGATTCCTTCAATTTCTTTTTCTTTTTATTGATACTGCTAAAATTTCTAGTACCAGAATGAATAAGAGGGGTGATAGTGGACATCCTTATTTCACCCCTGATGTTACTGGAAATGCTTCTAGCTTATCCCCAATATATATAATACTTGCTGATGCTTTTAGATAGATGCTACTTATCATATTAAGGAAGACTCCATTCATTCCTATACTTTCTAGTATTTTTAATAGGAATGAGTGTTGTGTTTTGTCAAAAGCCTTTTCTGCATCTATTGAGATAATCATATGGTTTCTGCTAGTTTTTTTTTTTCTTGGTATGATCAATTATACTGATAGTTTTCCTGATATTGAACCACCCTCACATTCCTAAAATAAATCCTACCTGATCAAAGTGTATTATTCTTGGATAAGTTGCTGTAGTCTCTCTCTTTTTTTTTTTTTGTTTTTTGGAGGGGGAAAGGTAGGGCAATTGGTGTTAAGTGACTTGCTGAAGATCACACAAAGCTGGATTTGAACTCAGGTACTTCTGACTCCAGAGCCAGTGCTCTACTCATTGCACCACCTAGCCACCCCAGCTGTAGTCTTTTTGCTAGTATTTTTTAGAATTTTTGGATCTATATTCATGAGGGAAACTGGTCTATAATTTTCTTTTTCTGTTTTGTCTCTTCCTGATTTAGCTATCAGTACCATATATGTGTCATAAAATAATTTGGTAGGACTCCTCCAATTTTCCCAAATAGTTTGTATGCTATTTACAAGAAACACATTTGAAATAGGGGGATACAAATGTGTTTCTTGTAAATAGCATATTGTAGGATTATGGTTTTTAATCCATTGTGCTATCCACCTCTGTTTTATGGAAGAGTTCATCCCATTCACATTCACAGTTATGATTACTATCTATATCTTTGTCTCCATTCTATCCCCCTTCCCTGTTTATGCTTTTATTTTTCCCCTTCTCCCTTCCCCTCCTTAAAGAGTTTTCCTTTTGACCACCTCCTTCCTCAGTATTCCCTCGTTATCAGCCCCCTTCCCTTTTCCTACCATTTTCCCTATTTCTTCCCTCCCTAACATCCCTCCTTTCTTAGCCCTTCCCCCCTCCCACTGCCTGTAGAATAGGATAGATTTTTTTACTTAATATAGTATGTTTATTTCTTCCTTGAACCAAGACTGATGAGAATAGATCTCATGCAATGCTCCTCTTCTTCCCCTCTATTATGATAGGTTTTGTGTCTCTTCTTGATAGAATCCTATTATTTAACTGATTATGTTATTCCCTTACACCACCAGAATCAATGAGGGCAAAGCTCATATAATGTTCATCTCCCTCCTTTCTTTCACTCTACTTTTTTTATACCTCTTTGTGGCATAATTTACCCTTTTCTGCTTCATTCTTTCTTCTTCCATTGCAGCTCCTTTGCCCCCCTTAATAAGGTCTTTTTCTTTTATCATATTGCTTAATTTATACCCATACCCTCTATTAATCTATATCCCTTTTAAAAGTCACAATAAGTATAGAATTCTCAATATTAACAGGTATCAGCTTCCCATATAGGATGTAAACAGTTTTCTCTTATTAAATAACAAGTTGTGTGTGTGTGTGTGTGTGTGTGTGTGTTTTCCCTATTTACCTTTCTATGTCTCTCTTGAGTCTTGTAATTGGAGACTGAATTTTCCATTGAGCTCTGGCTTTTTCATCAGGAAGGTCTGGAAGTCCCTTATATCACTGAATGACCATCTCCTTGCCTGAAAGATTATGCTCAGTTTTGCTGGATCCTTTGTTGTAACCTGATAGCTCTTTTGCCTTGTGAAATATCTTATTCCAGTCCCTCTGATCTTTCATTGTAGAAGCTTCCAGATTCTGTGCGATCTTCACTGTAGTTCCGTGATATTTGAATTATTTCTTTCTGGCTGCTTGCAGTATTTTCTCCTTTACCTGAAAGTTCTGGAATTTGACTACAACATTTCGCAGTTTTCAATTTGGAATCCCTTTCAGGATGAAAAGGTTACCCATAAAGAGGGTTAGGTTCCTCTGCAGACCCCAAAATACCAACATGACAGGTCCTGCTGAAAGAATTCGACTCAAGTCTTCTCAGCCAAGGAAAAGTAAAGTTTATCAAAAGTTCGCTTGTATTAGACATATTAGTCTGTACTTGGTCATTCTATGGTGCTCTCACACACAGAGGGAAGATGGGATCTTATATACATTAAGTTGTGGGAGGAATCTAGGGGTGGTCTAGAGGAGGAATTTGGGGAGGGTCCTCAGGAGATGTCAGATGAGGTCAATGAGTGATTAAGGGTGGGAAGTTGCCAGAGACTACCTGGAGCTGACAGACAATGGTGGGCTAGGCCAGTTCATGGGTAGATTGATATTTTGATAGGCTCAAGGGTGGGAAGAAGATGGACAATGGAAGGCTAAGCTAGTAAGAGAGATCTGGGCCCAGCCACAAGGCTTATAGCCTCATACAAATGCCTCATAAAACGAGGCACTTTAAATCAGAGTTCAGGGGAGGTTCCCAGAGCCTGTAACTCATGGCCTCAAGGAGAGCTCAAGGGGGCTCCCAGAGCCCATACCTCTTCTTCAAGGAGCTGTCTGAAGGATTTCTATTTTACCCTATGGTTCTAGGATCTCAGGGCAGTGTTCCTTGATGAGCTCTTGGAAGATGTTGTCCAAACTTTTTTTTTTTCATCATGATTTTCTGGTAGACCAAGAATTCTTAGATTGTCTCTCCTGGATCTATTTTCCAGGTCAGTTACTTTTCCTTTGAGATATTTTACCGCTTTTTCTAATTTTTCATTCTTGAGGTTTTGTTTGACTGATTCTTCATGCCTCATAGTCATTAGCTTCAATTTTGTTGATTGTAATTTCTAGCGAATCATTTTCCTCAGTTAGTTTTTGAAGCTCTTTTTCCATATGTTTTTCCATTTCTTTTTAAAGGAGCTGTTTTTTTTTTGAAGGAGCTGTTTTCTTTGTTGTAATGTTTTGCTAATTTCACAATTTAGATTTTAAAAGAATTATTTATTTTATCTTCTACCTCTCTAATTTGATTTTCAAAGTCCTTCTTGAGCCCTTCTAAGAAGGTTTTCTGTGGTTGAGACCAGTTCATATTCCCTGTTGAGGCTTCAGCTGTGGGTGTGGAGTCAATGCTGTCTCCTTCTGAATTTGGTTTCTCCCTCTTGCAATAATGGGATTCTAGAATCTTTGTCTTTGCAATCCCATTTTTTTACCCATTTTGAGGCAGGACTCTTCCTCTAGGACTCCAAAACATTTACAATTTAAAATTTTGCCCTAGGGCAATAATTTCTGTGTTTTCAGGGTCAGAGGGTGGGGATTGGAGCAGTCAGGATTCACTCTGCCATCCTGGTCCCTGGAAGTTCAGACAGATTTTCCAAGCTGTAAGTTGATAGTCCTAGGAGTAGCTGCTGCTACTGTTGTGGAGCCCTGCATTTGTCTCTTACCCAGCTTGGACAGATCCCAGGCCTGCAGTGATAGGCCTGGTAAAGGCCCTTGTGGTTGGTGGATCAACTTGCTGTCCAAGCCCCAGAATTGTCCAGGCCTCCACAATTAGGTTGAGCTTCTTGTAAACGACATACTGTTGTATTCTGCTTTTCAATCTATTTAGAAATCCTTGAACTATAGTTCCTGTGACTGACATCTTTTTTACTCCTCAGGTTCTGCTTGTAGTTGTGAGGGGGATGTTATTCTCTTCTGTGTTTACATCTTTTGCTTCTCTGAATCTATAGTATTTCAGCACTGTGTTTGGTGCTTTCTTCTTCTGTTTACACCTATTTTCGGCCTTAATTCTTGGCTTACATTTTAGTGATTGGGGTTGTTACTAAATAAAACCTAATAAATTGAAATAATAACCTGAAAGAATACAAGTAGAATACACAGGAGATATGAAAATTTTCTTAAGAGAATAGAACACCAAAGTAAAATAAGCAAAGATAGATAACAATTCTAATATAAAAATATTTACATCATAAATAAGCAAAACTAAATGTTGTTGGGGCAGCTAACTGGCACAGTGGATAGAGCACCGGCCCTGGAGTCAGGAGGACCTGAGTTCAAATCTGACCTCAGACACAATACACACACACACACACACACACACACACACACACACACACACACACACCCCTAGCCATGTGACCTTGGGCAAATCATTTAACCCCAATTGGCCTTCAAAAAATAAGTCAATAAAAAATCTACCATGATTAATCTAGAGATTCTACTTCTAGGCATATATCCCAAGAAGCCCGGTGACAAAAAGACCCTTTATAGACTAAAATATTTACAGCAGCACTTTTTCTTTGACAGGAAATTATTGGAAACAAAATGGATGCCCATAGGGAAATGGTTAAAGAAATGGAGGTACATGCATATGGTATAATATTGTTGTGGTACAAGAAATAAATAAGTAAATATTGAAAAGTATATGGATGCATACACAGACTGATGCAAAGTGAACCAGGAAAAGAATATACACAATGTCAACAATGTAAAAGGAAATTATTTGATTATAATTACCCAGCTTGGTACCACTGTCTAGTAGCAGTGGATAGTGGGTGTTTAACACTATAAATGTCATATATTATCTTGATTAGTATTGATCAAATTTTGATTACTCTTATTAAATAAGGACAAGAAAGGAATGTAAGAGGAAATAAATATAGGTCATTTAACAATATATTTTTGAAAGAGTAATTTTCAATATAATTAAATGAGAATTAGATAATGTGAGAATTTTAACTCAAAACAAGTTTTTAAGGATAGCTTGTTATGCAATTTGAATGTACTACATGATACATGGATGATCACTTGTATAAGAACCGTTACAATATCAAATTTCTTCCAAGAATTTTATTTAAAAAGTCTATTAATTATGGTGTTTGAAGTAAAATAATAATAAACTATTTTTTACCTAATCATAATGAATAAAATATTAAGCAAATGTTTTTTGTAAGAAAATACTGCCTCTTGAAACTTGTACATTTGGTAGTTTAAAAATAAGTAATATAATAATAAAATAATAATAAAAAATTGATTCAACATCCTCACATTCATATTCTGATCAGGAAAAATGGAATGCTTTTAGGAAAAACAAAGCTAAGGAAAACATGTACAAAAACCTGTTTTTATATGTATCCCAATTTTAAAATTACAAATGAAATAGAAGCAGAATTGTTTCTTAATCACTACAAGGCAATTCTCATTTTAAGGACATATAATTTCTATGTATGACTATATATGCTACCCATTTACCATAGATATATTTGGTCTTAGTCTCATTTGAAAAAGAATGGTTAATTAACTTTTCTTGATAAGCATGTTGAAAGACATATTTGAACCTGAAAATCTTATTATGTTTTGGTTATTACCGTGTTTCCCAGATAATAAGACACTATCTTATTATTTTTTGTGGACAGAAAAACACCAGAGGGCTTATTTTCAGGGGAGGGCTTATTTTAATGAACATTGACAGCAATTTTAATAAATAGGTAAATGTGAACAAAAAAATGTACCTTTATTCAATAAGCAAATCACTGGGGAAGAACAGGATGACGTGCTCACTGCTGCAGCTCTGATTGGATGCAGCTTGCGCGCGGCGTGCGTTTCACGGGGGCGGGGGGGACGGTGCATACAGGTAGCGTGTAGCGCAGGGGATCACCTTCACCACAGCAGCAATCTCAATAGGGCTTATTTTCGGGGGAGGGCTTATTTTAGAGGAATCTTACACAGTAAGGGGAGGGCTTATTTTCAGGATAGGTCTTATTATCGGGGAAACACGGCAGTAAATAAAGAATTTGCTGGATTATCAAAGTCCTACAGAGTTTACTACTGTTCTTGACATCAAATGTCTGTGAAACAAATTTTTGGCTGTAGCACAGGGCAGGCCGAGAGGAGGCCTGACCAATGATGGGAGCAAGTCGTCCCACCAACCACAAGGGCCACCACCAGGCCTTTCACCAAAGGACTGGGATTGGAAAGAGCAAGGTAAGACTTGCTTATGCAGGGCCCCTGTCCAGGACAGCAAATACTACTGGGACTACCACTCCATAGCCCAGAAATTTAAAAACAAAAACAACAACAAAAAAACCCTATCAGGACCTCCAAGGACCAGGATGGCAGAGTGAATCCAGCCTACAACCCCCCCCCCCCCAACACAGTAACTATTGCCCAAGGGCAAAACCTTCAACAGTAAAGGCTTGGGAACCCTAGAGGAAGGGCGTGTCTAGGGCCCTGCCTCAAAATGGGTAGAAAGCAGACTACAAAGACTCTGGAATCCTACTATCTTCAGAGGGAGGAACCAAACTCAGAGGGAGACAATGTGGACTACAAACCCACAGCTGAAACATCAACAGGGAACTGGTCCCAAGCACAGAAAGCTCTCCTAGAGCTCAAAAGGAACTTTGAAAACCAAATGAGAGAGACAGAAGACAAAATGAATAATACTTTTAAAATCAAAATGCAAAATTAGAAAAACATTATAATGAAGAAAACAGCTCCTTAAAAAGAAAAGTGTATGATACGGTAAAGGAACTCCAAAACTAATCAAGGAAAATGATTTGCTAAAAATCAGAATTAACCAAATTGAAACAAATAACTCTATGAGGAACTAAGAATTAGTCAAACAAAACAACAAGAATGAAAAACTAGAAAAAGAGGTAAAATATCTCAATGGAAAAATAACTGACCTGGAAAACAGATCCAGGAGAGATAACCTGAGAATCATAGGCCTACCAGGAAATCATGATGAAAAAAATGAGCCTGGACAACATTATCCAAGAGCTCATTAAGGAAAACTGCCCTGAGATACTAGAACCTGAGGGCAAAATAGAAATCAAGAGAATCCACCAGACACCTGATGTAAGAGATCCCAAACTGAAAAATCCTCGAAATGTTGTGACCAAACTCCAGAACTACCAGGTAAAAGAGAAAATACTTCAAGTGGCCAGAAAGAAACAATTCAAATATCTAAGAACTACAGTGAGGATGGCACAGGATTTGGCAGCCTCTACATTGAAAGATTGGAGGCAGTGGAATTCAATTTTCCACAAGGCAAAAGAGCTCGGGTTACAATCAAGAATCACCTACGCAGCAAGAATAAGCATATCTTCCAGGCAAAGAGATGGTCATTCAATGATATAACAGATTTCCAGACCTTCCTGATGAAAAAGGCAGAGCTCAATGTAAAATTCAACCTCCAATTACGAGATGCAAGAGTGACATAGAAAGGTAAACAAGGAAAACACACACACACACACACACACACACACACACACACACACACACACACACTGTTATTTAATAAGACCAAACTGTTTATACACAAGTAGAGGGTATGAGTATGAATTACACAAAATGACAATTAAAAAAAATCTTATTAAGGGCTACAAAGGGACTGCAATTGAAGAAGAGGAATGAATGAAGTGGAAAAGGCTAAATTATGCCACACAAAGAGGCATAAAAACAATATACCTGAGGAAAAGAAGGGAGGGAGATGAGTATCATATGAGCTTTTCCTTCATTGGGTCTGGTGCAAGGAAGGAATAACAACCAGTTAAGCATAGGACTCTATGGAGAAGGGATGCAAAATGTATCATATTAGAGGGAAAGAGGGGAGGGAAAGGAGCTTCGCATGAGATTTGTTCCTATCACTTGGTGCAAAGTAAAAATAACATACTTCATTAAGTATAAAAATATCCTACATGCAGTAGGAGGGGGAAAGGGCTACGAAAGGGGGGGGGTTAGTAGGGAGGGAAGAAGTAAGGGGGAAGGGGAGGAAAAGGGAGAGGGGCTGATGAGGGAATACTGAGGGAGGTGGGGGTCAAAAGGAAAACTATTAAGGAGGGGAAGAGAGAGGTGGAGAAAAAATATAAGCATTAACAGGGGAAGGAATAGGACGGAGGGAAAGAAACAGATAATAATCATAACTGTGAATATGAATGGAATGAACTCTCCCATAAAACGGAGGCAGATAGAATGGATTAAAAATCATAATGCTACAATATGCTGTTTACAAGAAACACATTTGAAACAGAGGGATACACACAGGGTAAAGATAAAAGGCTGGAGTAAAATATATCATGCCACAGCTAAAGTAAAAAAATCAGGGGTAGCAATCCTTATCTCAGAAAAAAGCAAAAATTGATCTAATTAAAAGATAAGGAAGGAAACTATATCCTGCTAAAAGGCACCACAGAAAATGAAGCAATATCATTACTAAACATATATGCACCAAGTGGTATAGCATCCAAATTTCTAGAGAAGGTAAGGGAATTAGAAGAAGAAATAGATAGCAAAACTATACTAGTGGGAGACCTTAATCTCTCCTTCTCTGAGCTTGATAAATCCAACCTCAAAATAAAGAAGAAGTTAAAGAGGTGAATAGAGTTTTAGAGAGGGCAGGTATGATAGATCTCTGGAGAAAACTGAATGGGGATAAAAAGAAATATACATTCTTCTCAGCAGTACATGGCATATACGCAAAAACTGACCATGTACTAGGACATAAAAACCTCACAATTCAGTGCAGAAAGGCAGAAATAATAAATGCATCATTTTCAGATCATGATGCAATAAAAATCATATGTAATAAATGGCCATGGAAAGACAGACTAAAAACTAATTGGAAACTCAACAATTTAATCCTAAAGAATGAGTGGGTCAAACAAGAAATCATAGAAAATCAGTAACTTCATTCAAGAAAATGACAGTTATGAGACAACATACCAAAATATGTGGGATGCAGCAAAGACAATTCTTAGGGGAAGCTTTATATTCATGAGTGCATACATGAATAAATTAGAGAAAAGAGGTAAATGAATTGGGCATGCAATTGAAAAAGCTAGGGAAAAAAAAACAAATTAAAAATCCCCTAAATACTAAAACAGAAATACTGAAAACCAAAAGGAGAGATTAATAAAACTGAAATTAAGAAAACTATTGAATTAATAAATAAAACTAAGAGCTGGTTTTATGGAAAAACCAATAAAATTGATAGACCCTTAGTCAATATGATAAAAAAAGAAAGAAAACCAAATTATGAGTATCAAAAATGAAAAGGGTGAACCTACCCCCAATGAAGAGGAAATTAAAACAATAATTAGGAATTATTTTGCCCAGTTGTATGCACATAAATTTTACAATCTTAGTGAAATGGATGAATATTTACAAAAATATTGGTTGCCAAATTAACTGAAGAAGTATATTACTTAAATAACCCCATCTCAGAAAAAGATATTGAACATGTCATCAATGAACATCATGAAAAAAATCTCCAGGGCCAGATAGATTTAGTAGTGAATTCTATCAAACATTTAAAGAACAATTCATTCCAATATTCTACAAATTATTTGGGAAAATTAGTGAAGAAGGATTTTCTTTTTATGACACAAATATGGTACTGATACCTAAATCAAGAAGAGATAAAACAGAGAAAGAAAATTATAGACCAATCTCCCTCATGAATATAGATGCAAAAATTTTAAATAAAATATTAGCAAAAAGACTACAGCAATTTATCAAAAGGATAATACACTTTGATCAGGTAGGATTTATTCTAGGAATGCAAGGATAGTTTAATATTAGGAAAACCATCAGTATAATTGATCATATCAACAATAAAATTAGCAAAAACCACATGATTATCTCAATAGATGTGGAAAAGGCTTTTGACAAAATACAACATCCATTCCTATTAAAAACACTACAAAGAATAGGAATAAATGGAGCCTTCCTAAAAATAATAGGTAGCATTTATTTAAAGCCATCAGCAAGTATTATATGTAATGGGGAGAAGCTAGAAGCATTTCCAATAAGATCAGGGGTGAAACAAGGATGTCTACTTTCACCCCTCTTATTCAATCTAGTACTAGAATTGTTAGCAGTAGCAATAAAAAGAAAAAGAAAATGAAGGAATCAAATTAGGCAAAGAATAGGCCAAGCTATCACTCTTTGCAGATGATATACTTAAGAGAATCCTGGAGAATCAAATAAAAAACTACTTGAGACAACAAATTTGGCAACGTTGCAGGATAGAAAATAAACACACATAAATCCTCAGCATTCCTGTATATTTCTAATGAAATTCAACAGCAAGAAATAGAAAGACAAAACCCATTTAAAGTTACTGTAGACATTATAAAATATTTGGGAATCTACCTGCCAAAACAAACCCAGGACCTGTATGAACACAACTACAAAACACTTTTCACACAAATAAAATCAGATCTAACTAATTGGGAAGACATCAATTGCTCATGGCTGGGTCGAGCTAATGTAATAAAAATGACAATTTTACCTAAATTAAATTATATATTTAGTGCCACACCAATTGGTTTACCAAAAAAACTACCTTATGGAGCTAGAAAAAATAGTAACAAAATACATTTGCAAGAACAAAAGTCCAAAATATCAAGGGAATTAATGAAAAGAAATGCTTGGGATGGTGGACCAGCAATACCAGATGTTAATCTGTACTATAAAGCAGCAGTCCTCAAAACTACTTGGTACTTGCTGAGGAACAGAGTAATGGATTAATGGAATAGATTGGATACACGAGACTCAGCAGTCAATGACCATAATAATCTACTGTTTGGTAAACCCAAAGACCCCAGTTTTTGGGATAAGAACTCATTATTTGACAAAAACTGCTGGGAAAACTGGAATATAGTATGGCAGAAACTGGGCATAGACCATTATCTAACACCACATAACAAAATCAAGTCCAAATGGGTGCATGATCTAGGTATAAATGTTGATACTGTAAGCAGTCTCCTAAAACAAGGAATAGTTTATCTATCAGACCTGTGGAGAGGGAAAGACTTTATGACCAAACAAGAATTAGAGGGCATTATAAAATGCAATATGGATAATTTTGATTGTATCAAACTGAAAAGCTTCTGTACAAACAAACCTAATATAATCAGGATTAAGAGGGAAGTGGAAAATTGGGAAAGAATTTTTACAACCTATGTCACTGATAAAGGACTCATTTCTAAATATACAGAGAATTGAGTCAAATCTATAAGAATACAAGTCATTCCCCAACTGATAAATGGTCAAAGGATATAAACAGGCAGTTTACAGATGAAGAAATTAAAGATATCTATAAGCATATGAAAAAATGCTCTAAATCACTATAGATTAGAGAAATGCAAATCAAAACAACTCTGAGGTACCACATCTCACCAGTCAGATTGGCTAAGATGACAAAACAGGAAAATGACAAATACTGGAGAGGATGTGGTCAAATTGGAACACTAACGCATTGTTGGTGGAGTTGTGAACTGATCCAACCATGCTGGAAAGCAATCTGGAATTATGTCCAAAGGGCTATGAATAATTTCATACCCTTTCACCCAGCAATACCATTTCTAGGGTTGTATCCCAAAGAGATCATAGAAGTGGGAAAAAGACCCATATGTACAAAAATATTTATAGCAGCTCTTTTTGTGGTAGCAAATAATTGGAAATTAAGGGGGTGTCCATCAATTGGGGAATGGCTGAACAAGTTGTGGTATATGCATGTTATGGAATACTATTGTGCTATAAGAAATGAGGAGCAAATGCATTTCATATTTCCCTGGAGAGGCTTATACAAACTGATGCTGAGTGAGAAAAGTAGAGCCAGGAGGAATTTGTACACAATTACAGACACAACATATGTGCGATGACCAACTTTGATAAACTAGACTCTTCTCAGCAATCCAGAGTCATAAGTCAACCCCAAAAGACTCATGATGGAGAGAGATGTTTACATTCAGAGAAAGAACTGAGATTGAACCCAGACTGAAGCAACTGAAGCAAACTACCTGCCCTTTTTTGTTTTCTTGCTTCTTTGCCATTCTTCATTCCATCTGTTACAATCCTTCTTTATAACCTGACTAATGCCTAAGGTGAAAGTATTTGCAGATACTACACTTGA
>NW_027186390.1:8540372-8554246 GCF_028583685.1 Petaurus breviceps papuanus
ATAAAGACCAAAAAAAAAAATCAATCCCAATGCATTAAAAAGAATTACAACAAATAATACCATACAGCAACTTTATGTTTGGAAAAACTTTGTAATGAAAAAACCTTGTTATTTTACATTAATTTAAAATAACTACAAGCAAATAATTATTTGTTTTGATAAAAACTGTGACATATGTTTAAATTTATCTAAATACCATGAGCATAAAATGCATTGTTTCATTTGAGTGGAGATAACTATTTGTTTTAAATTGAGATGTCTGTAAGATTTAGAAACCAATGTATAACAAAGAGTCTTTCCCAATCATTATTATCAATCAAGTCCCTCTGCCAATCACCAATCATGTTATCTATGTGTATGTTCTACACCATCAACAGAAAACAGGATATTCAAGACCAAAATCCATTTATTATTTTCTGAGTTTTATCCTCCACAGCTAGCACACAGTACTTGGTTAGGGAACATTTGTTAGATTTTATATTGATATGCATATATTCAAAGAATATAGTGAAAAAGGTGGCTTAGAAGGACTTCTTTGATTTCTCTACCTGTACACATTTTGGACTTTTCTAACTTCTTCACCAAGTTCCCAGTAAACTTGCCACTTGGAAATATCATCTTGAAAGATGCAGTCAGGCTTGTTCCTCATAACTAAATCAGTACCCTTGGCCCTCAGATTGGAGGGTGGAGTCAAGAACTTCTCAAACTCCATTTAAGAAGATGGGACAAGACAGACATCTCATTTCCCACCCCTCAATACTCATTTTGGATTTTTTTTTGCTTCTCTGGCTACATTTGTTCTAATTTCTTTAACTTCTTCACCACATGGTGGGTATCTTCCCCCCACCTCCACCCATTTCAACTTTCTTTTGTGTGTGGTCTTCCCCCAAAAGACAGTGTTTAGCACAGGAGCTTAACAAATATTGATTGACTATTAGTGCTTGGGTGGCAAAAGGTAAAGAAGTTAATAAATGTTTTATATTAATATTTTTATAAATTGCTATTTTATTACTTTATTGCTAATAAAATTAAGATTAATATGCCACACAAAAAATATCTTTTAGTTAAATTCAATAAACATGTTACAAATAAAACACTACCTAGTATAATTCTTGCCCAGGTTTTTAAAAATGGCTAAAAAAAAAAAAACCACAAAGATTAGTTCTAATTTAACAACCAACTTGTATTCATATTTGGCAAATCTGAGGACTAAATTATTAGAAGTAGTACTGCATATCACTTAACTGGCACACATCATCTTTAAAGAAATCTTCATCATCACTAATTCTTATTGAAAAAATTTTTACCCCAGAAAATCATTCCAAAGCAGTTGCCCTTTAAAAATTATCCAGATTTCAAATATCCTCATAGTTTGCATCATTTTTGTATGAGTTTTTTAAGCATTAAAGATTCAAGTTTTATATTTCACAACATAAACACTACCTAAACAAAGAAGGGGTCCAATTTTCCAATACAGAAAAAAAACCTAAAATTTCATATTAAAAATAAAATCATATAACATTAGGCCTAGCACTAGAATAATACTAAAGAACATATTTCTGTATGTTCTCAGTACAACTTTGGTAGTTAAAATCAACAATAAAAAAAATTTCAGACTTAATATTCTTTTAAAAGAATTAATATATTTAAAAAGAGCACTTAAAATGTTCTAAATAGTTACCAGAATAAATGATACTTTCATTTCACAGTGTATCACAGCATTTCATGGAGAATCAGTGAGTTCTATACCACTGTCCCAATATTCCTAAGGAGGATCCAATTATACCAAAAGGCTTCCTATTGAGAAGACACAACAAAAGAATGTCAGCTTTTTCACATCTACTTTACCCAGGAGGTATGATACTGAACAACCCTCTTCTGTGTAAAATAAATCTGAAAACCATCAACAATTAAGTTTAAAATAGCTACACAAAACTCTTTGTTATAAGGGTCAGTTCTCGGGAAGCAAAGAGGGCTTATAAGAGAATACAGAAAATAAAAAACAAGATAACAGTAAGAATTTACTTAAAAAAAAAACTGTACACTTAAAAATGTACTGATATTAAAGAAATTTTGGTCCCAGGAAGAATTGTTTTTCTGTTCAAAATATCTGCCTTTTTCCTTTAACTGAACTTGTAGGTCAGTTGCTTACAATACAGATTCTTTCCAGTCTAGAAGAGCTTCATTGTTGCTAGTCTTAACAAAGAGCAGTGCACTGTATGCCTGAGCTGGTTGCTCATTTGTGCAATTATCACAAAAGAACATTTTCTAAGTGGTTATAGAAGGTGTGAGGTTGTGAGCCTTAGATTTTTTTCTCCTTACTGATTACTATCTGAAATAAGTCATGTAATTTGACAAATTAGAAGAAATCTAGTTCTGAAGGAAATCTGTCATTTCATTATAAAATAAGTAAAAAGGAGGAAATTAAGTTTCATAGGATTCATTTTTTTTTCCCTAGAGATTTATCTTACAAGTGAAAAAAGTCATGAAGCTGTGGCGCCTAAGTGGCACAGTGAATAGAGCACCAGTCCTAGGGTCAGAAGAACCCATGTTAAAATCCAGCCTCAGACACCTAACACTTACTAGCAAGTGACCTTGGGCAAGTCACTTAACCCCAGCAGCCCTGCCCTCTCCCTCCAAAAAGCAAAAATTTTTTTAAAACTTTAAAAAAAAATAAAGTCATGAAACTTCTTGGATCAAAATAAATTTGCCTTTAGAGGAATCAGTTTCCCCAAGATCTGATGCATACTATTTTTTTTTTCATTTTTCAAACACTTTATTAACTTCTGATTTACAGCATTCATTTCTGACAGATTTTGAGTTACAAATTTTCTCCCTGTTGTTCCCCTACCCACCGCCCCAAAATAGCAGTCCTACAGGTTATCCCCTCCTCCAATCTGCTCTCTCCCATACCCTTTTCGACTTTTCCAGTGGATCTATGCTCCAGTGCCTGTATATCTTATTTCCCAATTACATGTAAAATAGTATTAATAATAATATATGTATTTTAATACTTGATTTTAAAACTCTGAATACCAGATTCATTCCCTTCCTCCCTTTTCATCCACCCTTACTGGGAAGATGAGAAATTTTGTATAGGTTGTACATGTGTGGCTAATGCAAAACAATAACATGGTAGATATATTGTAAAACACTGACTATATTTCCCTCCCTCCTATCCCACCTCCCACTTGTTCTATTTGCTACTTTGATCTTGTCTGTCCCTTTTCAAAAGTGGGTGCTTCCAACTTCCCTCCCCCTCAGCCTGCCCTCCCTTCCATCATCCCCCCTCTCTCATCCTCTTCCCTCCCTACTCTCCTGGAGGTGAGATACCCTATTTAGTGTGTATTTCATTCCCCCCTCAAGCCAGATTCAATGGGAATAAGGTTGACCCATTCCCTTTTTCCTTCCTATTCTTCCCCTCCATTGCAACCATTATCCCTTGCCTCTTCTGTATGAGATAGTTTGCCCCAATCTGTCTCTCCGCATCTCCTCTCATACTCCTCTCACCTCTCAATTTCACCTTTTAAGTATCATCCCTTCCTGTTAAATTGGTCCTGTGCCCTCTATGTATACCTGTAAACATGTATACACACATTCACATATGTATTCATATGCCCATATACCCTCATATATAGACATCTATATGTGTGTATATATATTTCTATTCCCTTCAACTGCTGAGAAAAGTTTCATAAATTACAATTATTGTTTTTCCATGTAGGAATGTTAATAGTTCAACTTTGATAAGTTCCTTATGATTTCTTTTCCCTATTTACCTTCTCATGCTTCTCTTGCTTCTTGTATCTGAATGTCAAATTTTCTATTCAACTCTGGTGTTTTTCAGCAAGAATGCTTGAAAGTCCTCTATTCCACTGAATGACCATATTTTCCCCTGAAACATGATACTCAGTTTTGCTGGGTAGGTGATTCTTGGTTTTAATCCCAGCTCCTTTGACCTCCAGAATATCATATTCCAAGCCCTTCAATCCCTCAGTGTAGAAGCTGCCAGATCCTGGGTTATCCTAATTGTATTTCCACAATATTCAAATTGTTTCTTCCTGGCTGCTTGTAATATTCTCTCCTTAATCCGGGAATTCTGGAAACTGGCTATAATATTCCTAGGAGTTTTCTTTTTGGGATCTTTTTCGGGAGGTGATCAGTGGATTCTTTCAACCTCTATTTTGCCCTCTGGTTCTAAAACATAAGGGCAGTTTTCTTTGAGAACTTCCTGGAGGATGATTTCTAGGTTCTTACTTTGATCATGGCTTTCAGGTAGTCCAATAATTTTTAAATTATCTCTCCTGGATCTATTTTCCAGATCAGTGGCTTTTCCCATGAGATATTTCATACTGCCTTCTATTCTTTCAGTTGTTTGGATCTGTTCAACAGCATCTTGATTTCTCCTAAAATCATTAGCTTCCATTTGCTCCAGTCTAATTCTGAAGCAATTATTCTCCTCATTGAGCTTTTGAGATTCTTTTTCCATCTAGCAAATTTGGCTTTTTAAGGCATTCTTCTCCTCATTGCCTTTTTGAGCCTCTTTTGAGGCTCATTTGAGTTAGTCTATTTTTTAAGGTGTTATTTTCCTCAGTCAGGCTGTCGACTCATTTCGTAATTTTCTTGCACCGTTCTCAATTCTCTTCCCAATTTTCCCTCCACCTCTCTTATCTGCTTCTTAAGGTCCTCTATGGCCTGTAACCAGCTCGTATTTTCCTTTGAAGCTTTTGGTGCAGGAGTTCTGACTTCACTGTCTTCCTCCTGTTCCATGCTTTGTTCCTTTTTGTCCCCAAAATAGGAGTCTAATGTTGGAATCTTCTGTCTGCTTTGTTTCCTTTGCCCAGTCATGTTGCCCCTCAGTCACTTGACCCCTGGGCTTTTTGCCACAGTAGGACTCTGCCACCAGACAGGGGAGTTTTTGTCCCAAACACTGGGGTTTTCTCAGCTGCCGGAGGTATTAGATGGGTGCCCTCTCTGAGGTCTCCACATGCTCTGGCAAGCTGAACACACACCCCAGGACCTCCACCCTAGACAGCAATCCAAATCCAAGCAGGTTAAAGCAAGAGCGATTACCCCTCAGACTGGTGCTTGGTCCCCCTACACTATGCAGTCCAGGAGTTGAAGCTGTCACGGGGTGTGCGCTTGGCTGGCTGTGCTGGCGTCTCAGCGACCATGCACTCCCACTTACTGGGTCCCAAAGTCCAGACTGCACTGACCTCTCACTCTCCTTTGCATCTATGTGTTGATAAATCTGGAAACGTCCACAGCTGCTGCTGATTTGGAGCGGCTGGTCAGGCCCACCCTGGGGCTAAAGCCTTGGCATGGGGCTGGGCTTGGTTCCCAGAGCACTGAGCTGGCCGATTCCTGCTGGCCTGTCACGCTGTACTTAGGGGGAGGTTAGCTTCTCTGTTTCATTTTGCAGTTTCTGCAGCTCCAAAGTTTGTTTAGAGTCCCATTTTTACATGTATTGGGGAAGGTGGAAGCCAGAGCAGTGGGGAGGTCCTTTTTCTATTCCACCATCTTGACTCTGGCCCTAGATAATACATATTTTTTTTTTTCAGACAAAAACTTATGCATGACCGATTTTGTGTATACACACTTTTAAACATCAATATAACTAACTGTGAAATTTCAGATAGGAACTATGCCCAAACTAGGTATGAGTCCTGTCTTCTCTTTCAGCATCCAGACACTTAAGGCTGGAGAACTCCTAGTTACTATTTTCTTAATTTATAAGAGTTATATAAGTGCTGAGCCTTACATAGATGAATCTTCATTTGTAGATTCTTGTATTACATTATAGTTGGCTGACTTAAAATGCAAGTTACAGTTTTAAATGGCATTTTATAGTCATTGATTTTTTAAGACAATTTTCTTTTCTTCTTTAAAAGAATTTTTTTAAAATTCCAATAAATTAACATTGAGCTCCAATAACCTGCTGAAAACTGAAGCTAGTAAAGAACTTGAGACATATAAAGAACAGAGACATACAATAAGCTCAGTGTGGCAACCATATAAATCTTACAATATGAACTAAAAGGATGTTCTCACAGAAACTGTATGGAGGTACTGCACCAAAGTGATTTGCAAGGGAAGGAAAATGTGCAAAATGCCTGAGGTATCTTCTAGAACTGTAATCAGTAATTCTGATCTAAGAATAAGCTAGGATTCTCATTTTTACTGATATATTTCTTAAATTAGTTGCAAAGATGAATATAATCAAGATTTACATCATCAAACAAGCTGATGGCTGATTAGTAAAGGTTTAAAACTACTGATCAATATGCACATTACTAACATATGGCCTAATATAATGGTATCTTAAAAACACAATAATATATAGGACACAATCTTACATATAGCCTTAGTAAAAAAATGAAACAAGCCCTTCTCACAAAACTCTTAGAAAGAGGAAAGAGTTCATGATGGAATAGGGTCAATGTTCTGATGAGTGAATGTCATCTGCTAAAGTGTGAACCTTGTTACAAAAAGATGACTTTGAATTATAGGCAAAGAAGTTTAAACTTGTTCAGACGGCAATAGTAAAAAGATGAAGACTTTTGAGCTGAAGTGACATAACCATAACTATGATGAATAAAGACGATTTTATTGTGTGTCCATCGTTCTCTAAGAGGACCATGATATCAGAGAGATGATGACATGGCTTGTAGTTGTCTTTGATTTGAGTGAGGAAGGGCTATGAAAGGTCACCAGTTTTACTTTCTCCTCATAGCCATCTGGATCCAGTGGCCAGATATTCATCATGACAACTGGAGATGGCCCAGGATGCAGTGGGAGAATCTGGCCCTTTTAGCCTAAAGTCTTTTCAGCTTCTCACTTTCAGTGAGGTAACTAACATTCAGTGAATAGGCCTCTTTAAGAAGTGAGTCAGGGGATGGCCCTTTTAATAAAAAAGAAAAAATCAAACAGGGAATCTGACCCTCAGGGATGCTGGCCAAAAGAAAAACAGCTACTATTTACTGCCACTGCCTCTCATCTCCAAAGGACAGTAAATTTTTTTTTTTGGCCTTTGCGAGGGCAATTGGGATTAAGTAACCTGCCCAAGGTTACACAGCTAGCTTTTTGTGTGTGGGTGTTAAGTGTCTGAGGCCAGAACCAAACTTGGGTCCTCCTGATTCTGGGGCCGGCACTTTACTTACTGTGCCAACCTAGCCACCCCCATAAAGGACAGTAAATTTTGATGGTCAAAAGCTGCCTGGTTAACTTGACATTCACTAGCTAGGTATCTTTCTCAAAGACCAAGCCTTAAACCCATTTCACTCTGGTGTGCATAGGTTAATTATAGGTCCCTGCCCAAGCACCACAAAATGGACATTTTTTGGGCCCTCCTGGCTCCAAGTGAATGTAAATGGTAACAGATTCTAAGCAGCAAAATGGATGATCCAGGGCACAATGGCAATAGTATGACCCATTTAGAAGTGGACTGCAAAGGAGGCACTGTATTTTAGTAATGACAGTGGAAAGAGAAAGTAGAGTAGAGAGATGCTAATGAGAAAGTAATATTTAGAACATGATAACTGATAGGGTTTAAAAGCAAATGGAAAGCAGGCAGAGCCAAGATGGCCGAGTTAGAGCAGTGACTTGCTTGAGTTCTCCCCCGAACCCCTCCAAATACCTGTAAAATTGACTCTAAAGAAATTCTAGAGCTGCAGAACTCACAAAATGATGGGGTGAAGTAAATCTCCAATGCAAGAAAACCTAGAGGGTCAACAGGAAGTGTGTATCGAGTGAGGCTGGGAATGGAGCTCATGTCTGACAGAGGCCCCACCAAAGACAGGACCAGAGAAGGCCCCAGGAGACTGAATCACTGGAAACTGGTAATTTCCAGGTTTCTCAACCCACAAATGACAAAGGCAGCATAGAAGGTCAGCAGGAAAACTCTGTGGGACCTGGGTGAAAGAGGAGTGCAGTCTCCTTGGGATCTGACTCCATACAAAACACCTGAAGCCTGGGACAATACATCCACCCCCACCCCCACTGGAAGTAGAGTCCTACCTCGACAAAGAATTAGAAACTTAAGTATTTGGCTGGGAAGATGAGCAAGCAGAGTTAAAAAAAAAAAATCCTCAGACTATAGTATCTTACTTTGGTAACAATGAAGATCAAAACATACAACCAGAAGAAGACAACAAAGTCAAAGCTCCTGCATCAAAAAGCCTCCAAGAAAAATATGAATTGGTCCCATGTCATGGAAGAGCTGAAAAAGTAATTTGAAAACCAAGTAAGAAAAGTAGAGTAAAAATTGAGAAGATATGAGAGTGATAGAAGAAAATCATGAAAAATGAATCAACAGTTTGCTAAAGGAGACCCCCCCAAAATACTTTAGAAAATAACACCTTAAAAAAATAAACTACCCCGAATGGCAAAAGAGGTCCAAAAGCTCAATGAAGAAAATAATTCCTTCAAAATTAGAATGGAGCATATGGGAGCTGCTAATGACTCTATGAGAAATCATAACTAACCTGGAAAGTAGATCCAGGAGAGATCATTTAAAAATTATTGGACTACCTGAAAGTTGGGATCAAATAAAGAGTCTAGACATCATCTTTCAAGAAATTAAGGAAAACTGTCCCCAATACTCTAGAACCAGAAGGCAAAATAGAAATTGAAAGAATCTACTGACTGTCTCTTGAAGGAGATCCCCAAAGGAAAACTCCTAAGAATATTGTAAAAAATTTCAGAGTTTCCAGGTCAAGGAGAAAATATTGCAAACAACCAGAAAGAAACAATTTGAGTATTGTGGAAATATAATTAGGATAACACAAGATCTAGCAATTTCTACATTAAGGGATTAAAGGGCTTAGAATATATTTCAGAGGTCAGAGAAGCTAGGATTAAAACCAAGAAATTCTTTAGGGGAAAAATGGATATTCAATGAAATAGAGGACTTTCAAGCATTCTTAATGAAAAGACCAGAGATGAATAGACAATTTGACTTTCAAATATAAGAACTAAAGAGAAGCATGAAAAGGTAAATAGGAAAGAGAAATAATAAATGACTTATTAAAGTTAAACTATTTACATTCCTACATGGAAAGATGAAATTTGTAACTCATGAGACCTTTCTCAGTATTAGGGTAGTTGGAAGATAGCTAGCTAGCTAGCTAGATAGATAGACAGACAGACAGACAGACAGATAGATATAGGGCACAGGGTAAGCTGAATATGTAGGGATGATATCTAAAAAATAAAGTTAAGGGGTGAGAAAGGAATAAATTGGGAGAAGGAGAAAGGAAGAGTCAGTTAACCTGTTTGCCTCAATTTCTTCAACTACAAAATATGGATCATACTACCACCACCTACACTGTGGGGTTGTTGTAAGGATCAAATAAGATATCTGTAAAGTACTTGACATAGTGCTTGGCACACAGGAGGCATGATATACTGATTCCTTTCCTTTAGATAAGATAAAGAATCAATTGAAAAGTATAAAAAAGATATAATTAGGATCACAAATAAAAAGCTGAAAGGTCAGAGAATTCATCCAAATTCCCTCAATCTTACAAATAAAGACACTGAGAGAATTTAAGTCATTTGTTTCATCCAAGGCCACACTGAAAATAAAGGTGAAAATTCTTTGATCCAGGTCCTCTGACTCAAAACCCAGTCATCTCTCCACTAAATCACAATGTTTAGGAAAAAAAAAAAAAAAAGAGCAGGGTGATGTTTCAAAAATGGAGGCAAATTCTAAAGTAGCAAATGGTCATTAGTGTCAGAAGCTGCAGAAAATTGTAAAGGATGAGGTCACTGGATTTGTCAAACAAGTCTTTTATATTCTTCAAAAGAACAGTTTTAGTACATGGTAGATGCAGAACCTTAACTATAAGAAACCTAAAGAGGGGCGGCCAGGTAGCACAGCAAGTAAGAGCACCGGCTCCAGTGTTGAGAACACCTGGAGATCGAATCCCGGGCTCAGACACTCAGCACCACACCCAGAAATAACTGGCCGAGTAACCTTGAGCAAGTTACTTAACCCCGATTGCTTAAAAAAAAAAAAAACCTAAAGAGATGGTGGGTACTAAAGAAATAGAACTGGCCAGATAACTGTAATAGGAACTAAATATTTGCAAAGTGCCTTATATTCTTTAACTCATTACCCTGAGAATTATATACTTTAGGTATTTTATGATTGTCATTTTTAAAGTGAGGAAAGCTACTTATATGACTTCTTCTATGGTCACGCAGCTAAAAGTTATCAACAAGGGTGGGATTAAAACCTGGATCTTTCTGACTTCAAGTCCAGCAATTTTTCCACTATGCAGGCCCTTTGCAATACATAAGGAAGGAAAGGGGGGGGGGGGGGGAGAGAGGAAGGGAGGGAAGAAAGAAGGAAGGAAGGGAGGAAGGGAGGGAGGAAAGAAGGAAGGAAACGAGGGAGGGATGGAGGAAGGAAGGAAGGAAAAAAGGAGACTGGGGAGATATGAATGTTTCAGATAGAAAAGGAGGCTGTAGAAGGGTGTTTGGAAATGGGTGATAAACCTAAAACCCCTGGAAAGGTCAGCAAACTTGTTCATGAAATCCCCTTTAGGATTCGCATAAGCACTTTATATGGACACTGCACTCTGCCCTGCAATTTTAGAAAGCTTTTTATTATCTGATATAACTACAAAGTTGAAAATCTCCACTTTGAAATGATTCCCTCTCTGCTCAAAAAATACACATACGTCACTAGGTGAAACACAGCTGTATAAACTGTTCCTGCTCACTAATAATCCCAAATGGGTCCCATTCTGTATAAGATAAGTAGCTTTGTGTAATGGTAAGGGAATTTGAAGATCTTCCCTGCCTTTTAATGGACCTCACTTGGAGCCCAACAAGGTAAGTTATACTTAGGGGAGGCTTGTTTTTCAGGAGGCACAACTTTTGTTACTTTGTAATTAGGTCATGAAGGTTTGTGATGTCCTCTGACCCTGGAGAAGGCTGGAGAGATGACTGGGTTTTTAAGTCAGAGGACCTCTGAGGCAAGGTTTTGCTTTAGGGCTCACTTTGGGAAGAGTTGTATGATTTGACCAGATGAGACTCTGAACAGCTTTTATCCCCCCTGGCTTTGAAAACACAGATGTTGGTGCTTCCCTCTCTGGTAACTAAATGTATGTATGTAATGATCAGACAGCTAGAAGTCCTGTCTGTTGGTCTGTTGAATTGTGTTATTTTCTCTGTCTATGTTTTTTTTTGTCTCCTTGTAACTTCTATTTGTGTTTTTTTCTGAAGTTCAGGGCACTGACTTTCTCTCCTGAACTAAGTAAATGATATACGTTTGATTAAAGTAAGACTGTTAACCCCTTTTGAGTTGCTTTCCTTTAGAAAAGCAGATCAAAGAACTTGTGCTAGCAGCCATCCTGTGTATGCTAGGGTGCTTGCTGTTACACTTTGCAAAGGTCATTTAAGATTAAGCTACGGACAATACACCTAGCACACCATGTCTAAAACAAAATAAAACAGAAAATTTCAAAGTAAAAAACAAAAGAGGAAGAGGAGAGCAAAGGTCCCTAAGGAAGTATACAAAGATGATACATCATGGGTACGCAACTATATTTATCCAGGAAATGCAGCCCCTGAGGAACTCCAACAGGCATTAAACATTAAACAGGCATTAAAGGGGCCAAACAGACTCATTTTACTCATGACAATACCAAGCTAGATGTGGAATGTGTATTTTTGTGAGCAAGGCAGTACAAAAGTGATGGTAAAGACAAAAGTGCGTGCATGTCATATTCAGGTTACAAGGTCATAAGTATTTTTCTGAGCTGGTCACAAAGATGGGAGAGAAACGAACACTACTCACCTTGCCAGAAAAGGACAGTATGGCTCACTCTGGTATTATGACATATGACATGACTCTTGCCACTCCAAAACACGGAGAAAATGAACAGGCAAGAGCCTGAACGAAAAAGATGGAATAGGATCTAAGGTGTAGGCAAACATATCAGTTTTAATAAGGAGGATACTTTATTCTGTGACTAAAAAGAAGAGAACAAGGCTGATACTGCTAACCTTTGAGAAACTGAGTAAGAGCTTACTAACACCTATAATGGAAGCAAATGAAATAAAGGAAACAATCCCTTCCCATAAGGGCATCTAAGTGAAGTTGAGTAAGTTCATGGTGGAAAAGGCCCACTGTTCACTTGAAGTAGGAGGAAGCAATGTCATCTGCTAAAGTGTGGGAGTTGTAGGTGTCGCAAGTGGAAAGATAAAAAAAAGCTGAGAAATAAGATTAAAAAGTGAGTAAAGACAAAATAAGATTATCAAATACCAGTAATACCCCATCTGATGTTATATAGTAAAGGGAACAATGTGAGATAGCATGTGATAAAAAGACATAAAAGGGACAAGATGTGCATTTCACAAGTAGATCAGGGAAACCACAGTCACAAACAGTGTTAGAGGAAAATGTGAAAAAGTAACTCAATTCATGGAAACCTCAGGAACAGATAGAGGGAAAAACAAAAGTAATGGACACAAATATGGCCCAATGCTAGACACTAAAGGACAAAACAAATTCCAAACTACAGAAGCTGGCAATCTAGCAATGGAGATAATTATGGATAAACTTAATTTTCTCCTTTATTTTATTTTATAAGATACTCCTAAATGTCATTTTTCAACTATCCATTTCAGGAGTCCAAACTATTTCAGCTATGCCTTTTCAATCATATTGGAAATTTGTCCATTGTCTCTCTAATATAACCTTGTTGAAAAGCTCCTAAAAAAAACTCCTCACACACTTGGCACCTACACAAAATAACTGGCCGTGTAACCTTGAGCAAGTTACTTAATCCCAATTGCTTTAAAAAGAAAAACAACTTCTCTATATTATTAATATAGTTGGTATAGCAAAACAAATTTACAAGTAAAGCAATCGTAATAAATGTTATTTTCCCTCATCCAACTGTACCAACACCTTATATCATATTCCACCATAAATTCAAAAAATGTGACTTGAATGTTATAGGAAACCCCAAAAAACAACTGGAAAATTAGCACATCATATACCTTTCACAGCTCTAGGTAAGAGATGTAGTTTTGAGCAAGCAAAGGACAGAAGTAATTAAATATAAAATAGCTAATTTTTAGTATATTATTAAAAACCTTTTACTGAAAGGAAATGAATGCATCTAAGATAGGAAGGGAAGATAAAAGTCTGAAGACAGGGGGAGGGCGTGCCACAGAGGAGACATTGAAAAAAAGATTAAGAATGTAATACCCTGGAGAAAATATCCAAAGGGATAGGCCCTAGAATCTGGTGAATATGTAAAGGGATTTTCCTTGGAGGAAAAAAAGTGTGTGTGTCTGTGGGGGGCTGGAGGAGGGGAAAGCTCTCTTAGTTAGGGAAGGAATGGGAAATGATTTTGAAAAATCTGGAGATGAAGAAAGTGGAAGAACAGGAAGCCCACTCGGTAAGAAACAAAGTCTTTAGACAAAAGGAAGGCAGGATGTATGTGATGTATGCTCTCAGTAATACAAATAATAAATACCAAATGGTGATAAAGCCAATAATCCATTCTCCACCCGATCTGCATTTCTTTCCATAATTTCCAAACTTTTAGTTTCCCCACTGTCAATATATCATTTCTCCTTCCAGGTACCTGATGAGTAAGAACAACCCAACAAATCTTCGTACTTTTGCTTTATGATATAACTGGAAGGAGTTTTAAGTATGAGACGATCTAGAGAAGAGGCAATGGTTTAAAAGAGGAACTGACATTAATAAACATGATATTTATTCCCCAACTCTGACAAAGAGAGCTTCAGTTGGTATTTGGTAATAATGGTAAAACTAGAATTAGTGGTAGAATAAAAAGAGAGGAGACAGGACTTGCTTGCTAATTTGCTGTATTTGGTAGACTATTCAC
>NW_027186390.1:8554256-8654564 GCF_028583685.1 Petaurus breviceps papuanus
ATCATGAAATTAAGTGAATAGTCTACCAAATACTGCAAATTAGCAAGTCCTTTCTACACTTGTTTTATTTTTCCTTTTGGAGGGCAATTAGGGTTAATTAACTTGCCCAAGGTTACATGGCTAGTTTTGTGTGTGTGTGTTAAGTGTCTGAGGCTGAAATCAAACTTGGGTCCTCCTGACTCCGGGGACCAGCACTTTTACTCACTGTATCCCCTAGCCACCCTCGTTTTATTTTACCACTAATTCTAGTTTCACCATTATTACCAAATACTTAGACAACTGAAGCAAAAGGTCTTCTTGTATCTCCTTAACTTTCCACTTATAATCCATCTTTCTCAGGTGGTTTCTTTATTGCCATGGTGAGATCTCTCTGGGTCTCAGTTACTCAATCTCTAAAAAGGGAGGTAATTGTACTAGATGATCTCTCTTGTCAACTCCAGATACAAAATTCTAAAGGAATGTGCTGTACTGACATTGTCTTGTATGTGGTAAGCCTCACATCATCTTGTATGTGCTAAGGGCTTTACAAACTCACAGTCTCTAAAAAAGGAAAGTTACAGTAACCCTAAAGGGCAAAGTAAAAAATTGGTGGGTAAAAACAGGCTACACCATATGATCAATTACATACAATCAATGGTATAAAAGGCAGAATCAAAGAAATATATTAAAAGATGTGGTGTACGTATAAAAATTAAGAAAAGGTAAGATAGTCATATAGCAAGTGTGCAAAATAGAAAATGCCTAGCTCTCAAATGCTTCACAAGCACCCACAAAATGTTAAATGACCTATAAAACAACCACCATTGATTGTATCGGAGAGAAGCACTGGAACATTTGTAGGATATGGACACGAAGCCCACTGACTAAAGAAGACTGAAATTACATCTATGAAATCAATGACTCATTGACAGAACAAAATACCAAAGGAATTACTTGGAATCACAAAGTATCCATAAGTAGAGGAAATGTAGAACTACAACCAATGAGTTTAGTAATCTCAATACAAAGAAGTTCTTGTGTGCAGATTATTTATTGCCCATTGAATACCACTAGAAAAAAAATACTATGCTAATTCAATCCTTCATAAATTCAAGTTATTTAGTCCTGACTTAAGGGTACCAAATAATACACATAGCAATTCATTTATTCTTATTTGGTTAACTAACTCACTCATTCAGATTCAGTTCTAAACCCTCTCTTCTCAAGATACCATACATCCTGTTTCTTACCAAATAAAATATCCTTGACTCTGACTCACTGCTCAATCTGGTCACCCATTCCCTTCTCCACCCTTTTCAATGAAACATCCCAAACCCTCTGCTCTACTAAAATTGCTCTCTACAGGGGTACCCATTTACTAAATCCCACATGCTAAACGAAGGGGAAAAATCAATATATAAAGGGTGTCCCAAAAGGTTTAGTGCAGTTTAAAACTTCAATAGCATCAACAGTATAAAAACCATAAACCTATTAAAAATCATAATATAATTTAATTTCTTTTCCATTTATGTATTTATTTTATCTAAGATCAGTACAGAAGGTCCTTCTGGCATGATCACTTCAATCAACTTCTATTTCCACTAGACCTTTTATTCTGGAGGTAATGTCAAAACTGTCGTATATGCAAATAAAATCTTGTTGTCTGATGATCTAATGACTAGGATTACAAATGCAATCCTTTCAGTCACTGTGCAGAACCTGATGAAAGTTTATGTAAAATTTAAAGTTCAATCAATTTTATTTATAAAACATTTATTAAGTGCCTAATACGTGATGACGGATGGCTCACAATATGTTCAGCAGGAACTCTGATCTTTATCTAAGACCAGAAAGCCTGTGATTCAGTCTGGAAAGAATTCAGCCCAAGCCAACTTGGAGTAAGAGTTGTAAAAGTTTATTGTACGCTTTATAGTGGGCAAGGATCCTTAGGGGACCTGCAAATTTGTTAGGCTATACAGTGTGCAAGAGTTCTTTAGGGGACCTGCAACCTCAAAGGGGTAGAATTAAGGTTTTTATAGAATAATCCATAGTAGAACCCTTGTGCATTATGCTAACTAGGTGATTAAGGGTGGGATTAGGGAGGAGTTAAGGTGGGGCCAGTGTTTAAAGGGACATGCACTTTTAATGTAACTCCGAAGGCATATTGCCCATAACTCGCTGGGAAAAAGCCCAAGGGGGGGCTACCTGGAGGTGTGGTTTTAGACTTAAAAGGTCACTAAGTCAGCTAGCGGTCAAGGGCTGACTGAGAAGTGCCCAGTCTGCCACCCATCAGTGTCATATTTGACAAGATTGATGTCTGGGAACCAAGGCTAAGGGAGACTCAGTGTGTGTGGATAATAGGCTAAGGAGTTAACCCAGAGATAAGGTAGGGAAGGATTCATGGGGGCAGTGGGACACTATACGAGGGGGAGATAATAGCTGCCTAAGCTGGAATGTTTATAGATACTTTTGTGAAGGATTCACAGGTGTAGCATGTCACTGTTCCAAGCTGAGATAAACCATGAGTTGTTGCCGGGCAGAGTTATTGCTCTGAAGCTGAGGGGCGGGGAGGGGAAGTGGGGAGTGTGATTTTACAAACTGGTTTTACAGACTGATGTTACAAATATAGATCCCAAGCACCCCATCATTACTGATATTACAAAGTGAGTTTACAAACAAAGATTCCAAGCACCCCATCACTATGTACCAGGTACTACATTAAGCACTAGAGATACAAAAAGAGGCAAAAGACAGTCCCTTTCTTCAAGGAGCTTACAACCTGATGGGGAAAGACAATATCCAAACAAATAAATAAAAAGTGGGCTAAACACAGGATAGATAAAAAATAATTAAGAGTGGGAAGGCATTAGACTTGAAGAGGGATTGAGGAAGATCTCCTGTGGGATTTTATTTTATTATTTTTTAATAGTTTATTTTACTTTGTTATAAGAGATCACTCATGGTATAGGCCATCTATAAATGTATGTAATGTAAAACTTTCAATAAAACTTTTTAACCCCCAATTACTAGTACTTTACTTTTTCCAATTAGATGTAAAGAGTTTTCAACATTCACTTTTATAAGATTTTGAGTTCCAAATTATTTCTCCCTCCCCAAGATGACAATCTGATATCGGTTACACATGTATAATCATATCAAACATTTCCACATTAATCATGCTGTGAAAAAAAATCAGAACAAAAGGGGAAAATCACTAGAAAGAAAAAAAAAGTGAATAGAATGCTTCAATCTACATTCAGACTCCATAGTTCTTTCTCTAGAAATAGACTGTATTTCCCATCATGAGTCTTCTGGAATTATCTTAGATCTCTGTATTGCTGAGTTGCTATTACTGTGTACAATATTTTCTTGGTTCTGCTCAGTTCACTCAGCATCAGTTCATGTAAGTCTTTCCAGGTTTTTCTGAAAAACACCTGCTTATCATTTCTTATAGCACAACAGCATTCCATTCCATTCTTTTTTTTGGGGGGGGGCAATTGGGGTTAAGTGACTTGCCCAAGGTCACATGGCTGATTTTGTGTTAAGTGTTTGAAGCCAGATTTGAACTCAGGTCCTCCTGACTTCAGGGCCACACCTGTGCTCCATTCACTGCGCCACCTAGGTGCCCCATTTCATTACATTCTTATACCACAACTTGTTCAGTCATCCCCCAACTGATGGGCATCCCCTCAATTTCAAATTCTTTTCCCTATGGCAGGATTTTAGGTGTGACTTAAAGGAAGGCAAGGAGGTCAGCAGGTACAGCGGAGGAGACAGAGTGTATTAAAAATGAGACAGCCAAGAAAAATGCCCAGAACCATCACATGGAGAATACTGTTCAATGAACAGCCAGTGTAACTGGAATGTACTTGTCATAGGTGTAAGAAGAGATGAAGGGTAGGAATAGGCTCGGCTATGAAGACATTTGAATGCCAAACACAGCATTTTGTATTTGAACCTAGAGGCAATAGGAAGAGTTGGGGGGGGGGGGGGCAGAAGTGGGGAAGTGTTGACATTATTGCAAATGGGTTTAAGAAAATCACTTTAGTAGCTCAATGGAGAATGGATTAGGAATGGGGAGAAATTTGAGGCAGGCAGACCCACTAGCAAACTAAATTTTTAAAATTTTATTTATTTTATTCTGAACTTAAGAGATAAAGCAATCATTTCCATAATATAGGAGAATAGAAAAAAAGATGACTGTGTACAAAACATGTACATGAAAAGTTATCATGTAACTTTTCCCCTCTCTTTTCTTCTTCCAACCCAATTGCACCTTACTCTCCCCAACCTGGAAGATGGCTATCATTACTGCAATAATCCAAGCAAGAGATGATGACAGTCTTTACTATAGTGGTGTCATTAACAGAGGAGACAGGGGGCTCTATACAAGAGATGCTGCAAAAAAAAAAAAGACAGGTCTTGGCAACAGATTGGATTGGAAGCAAGGAGAGAAAAGATAGTGAGGAATTCAGGATGACTTCTAGGTTGTCAACCTGAAGTAGAAGATGGTATTTCCCTCTACATTAAAAGAAAAGTAAGAGTGGGGAGAGCTTGGGGAAAGATGTGGAGTTCTGCTTTGGACATACTGAGCTTCAGAAATCTATTGAATATCCAGTTTGAAGTGTCTGAGAAGCAGGAGGTATTACAGATGGAGAAGAGCCATCTAGAAGAGGACCCAGCAAAAGAGACAGAGAATGAGCAGTCAGATAAATAGGAGAGCCAGAAGAGAATGGTGCCCCAGAAACCTAAAGAAAGCATAAAGGTCTAAAGAGAGAATGATCAAAAGTGTCAAAGGCTGAAGAGAGGTCAAACAGAATTAGGATTGATAAAAGGCCAGTGGATTTGACAAGTAAGAAGTAATTATTAACTTTGCAGAGAACAGTTTTAGTGGAATGATAAGGTCAGAAGTCAGATTGTAAAGGGTTAAGAAGATAGTGGGAGGAGAGAAAGTGGAGGCAACTATTCTAGATCACCTTTTGGAGAAATTAAAGGGGCAGAAGAGATAGAGGACAGTATTCGCACTAAAGTGGGAATAGTAGGATCAAGTAAGCCTTTTTTTTTCAAGTTGGAAGAGATACGGACATGCTTGTAGACACAAGGAAAGACTGAAAATAAGTTTAAGAGTGGGGATGACAAAAGGAGCAATCTGTTGGAGTGAAAGGATGGAAGGGAGGATAACCTGGACAAGCAGAGGAGGTGGTCTTGGTAAAGAGTAAGTAAGTAAGGTTATCTCTGTGTAAAGCAGAGGGGAAAGAGGAAAGAATGGCAGAAAGCATGAGAGAGATATGAGATGAGGAAGAGGGGAGAAGAGGCAGCTCCTAGGAAATGGTCTGAATCTTTTCTGTAAAATACAAAGCGAGTTTCTCATAGTCATGGGAGGGGAAGCTTGGGAAGTTTGAGGAGGGATGAAAAGGTTCGGAAGAGCAGCTCTGGACAGCTGGATAGTGAGTTAATAAGACAAGCACAGTAGGACTGTCAAGTGTAAGTGAGGGCCTAGTTAAGGTTTTCTAATATAAATTTTTAGTGGACTCAGAATGGTTGTATGATTTTCTCCACCTTTATTCAAGAGCATTATGTGCAGAAATGAAGGCAACAAATGAAGGATGATTCAAGGGTAATAAGGGTTGGTTGAATATAACTGGTGACATCATAAAGGGATTCAAGAGACAACAGTGTACACTTGAATTTGGTTTAACAAGGAGTCAAGAGGTGTTGCGTTAATGGCAAGTGGGATTTTTTGCTGTTTTTCTGCCTGCTTTATTCAGTTTCCCAATCTCAGTCTTACATGCCTCTATGCTTAGGCAATCAGACATGTGCCAAGTGGGCTCTAATCAATCAGATATGTACATGTGAGCTCTAGTCAATCAGATATATACACGTGGGCTCTAGCGAAGTAGATGTGGAGTAGAACTATATATAAAGAGAGCCAGTGTTGAGAAAGCAGGCATTAAGGGAGCCAGCACTGAGAGGGTAAGTCAAAATTGAGAAGAAGAAAATGGAGAAGGGACCTCTGAGAGGGGGGGGAGACTTTTGAGCGCTGACAGGAGACCTCTGAGAGCAGAGAGAAGACTTCTAGTGGCAGAGATTTGCTGAGGTAGCCTCTGAACTTTGAAAGCAAATAGAGTTGTAGGGCAGAAACCTGCCTATGGGAGGGAGGCTCAGCTTGAGCCACCGCTGAGATCTGTTATTATAGAGCCTCTGGACTTTTGAGGTGAACTGAGATGACAATGCTAGTGGTGTGTATCAGTATTCTTGTCCTGTTAAGCTTTGTTTTCCCAGAGGCAGAAGCTGTGGACAGGAGCCCTGGGGCCTGCTGTCGGGCAGGAGCAAGGTAAGCTTGAAGTGGAGCAATCTCCATGAGCTGAGACATGGAGCAGGAGGGGAGAGCCTGTAAATACAGGCAAGAGTTGGAAGCAGTCAGGCCACAGTGGAAGTCAACCTCAGGTTAAGATAAAAAAGGACTTTACTTGGTACTGATTAAGGTGATTGTTCTTACAGTGACCTAGGGGTGAATGGTGTGGTATTTTCTGCTACCCTTTAAGGATGTGTTGTGCTAAGGAAGACCCTAGCCTGGGACCCCCCCCCCCATTGTGTAAACAAGTATTTGGGGAATATTACTGAAGGCACTGATATATGCTATGTTCCATATGACATACTGAGTGTTATGTTTTGCTTAAGGATGTTGCTATGTCATGCTTTACTTTATTTGAACAATGTTTTAGTTCTGAATAAACAGAGTTCATTATACTATGCAATCAGACCCTTAACATTATTCACAGCATCAGTCCTCAGGGTGTGCTGCTGTTATTGGCATTACAGATGGTGAAAAGAGGAAAAAGAGGCTAGTACAGGTGGGATGGCCTGGGAGAAAACTGAAGGGTCAAGGGACTGGACATCATGAGCAGGTTATACTCAGATAAGGAGATTTAAGGATTCCTGAACATAGAGGTGGTACATTTACGGGTAATGGCAAAAATCAAGGGTGTGACTGTTTTGTATGGTTGAGGTGGGGTGGAGGAGAGTAGGATGAGAAATTAGAGTGTCTGAAGTCCCCTAGTATGAGGGTAAGAGTTAGGAAGGATAGAAAAAAAACGTTTGAGTCAGATATCAAACTCATTGAGGAAGGAATGGGAATGACCTGGGAGTCTGTAGACAACGGTGACCAGTATTTTATTGAATGGCAGATTTGAATAGAATGAACTTCAAAGAAGAGAAATTATTGAACGATGGAGAAAGAGAGAGTACTTGAAAGTAGGAATGGGGAGCAAGGATTATTCCAATTCCCCTGCCTCAACCAGTGAACCAAAGGGAATGAATGAAGATGTAACCAGTACTGGAAAAGGTAGCCAAGGAGGTGGCATCATCAGTGGAGAGCCAGGTTTAATTTAAGAGCTGGCAGATGGAATAAGTGAGAAAGGAAAAGATTTAAGATAAAGGTAAGTTTGTTACTATGGAACAAGCATTTCAGAAAGTACAGCGGAAGGGCTGGGTGGAGTAAAGTTAAAACATTATGGGGGAGAGGGATGAGAATGAGGAATCAGTTGTGGTAGGGGGTGTGGAATGGGGTTGGAATTATGATCTACAGGAGTTCAAAGTCACTGGGATGTGAAGGGTAACTATGGCTAGGGGTGAGAATGTTTATCATTGAGTAGAGGGCACCACACTCCTCTACTGTCAAAGGACAGGTGTAGCAGGAGGTAGGAGGCCTGAAGTCAAAGGCAAGGCTGCTCTTCATTGCACAGGAGGTTCTCCACATCCCATCTGAGAAACTGAGCTGGCAGCAGAAGGTGAAAATTGCCTTGTGCTGGCACAACTGCAAGTGGTTGCTTTGGGACAGACAGAAGATGCCTGGCTTTCTAGAAGCTTTTCCTCAAAGGACATACTGTGCTCAGCAGGAGATGGAAGGCTCAGAGTGGTAGCTATCATACAGTCCAAAAATCAAGTAGAGTAAAATGTTAACAAGATAATGGCTATATTTAATTTTAATAAGAAACATCAATATTTGATCCCATATAATTCTTCTACTCCAAAACCAGTGACTCTCAATTGTTTCTGGAATATAATACACAGTATTTGCTGTAATAATGCAATCAAGGAGTTTTTTAAATTGCTGAGTTGGTTCCAGGACATATGACCAACAAGATGGAAGACTAGATATTTTCTCTGATCCTTACAAAGTCTCAAACCTTTCCAAAATAGAAGTTATGTGCCAAATACAAAGCACCTTTAATTGGCTCCATGCTCACCATGAACCCAAAAGAAGAAATCAATGAACTACCAAACAGTACTCATTATCCCATTACTCACCAAGCTTACTGAGCAAACTAACTGTACTAGGCCAATTCCCCCCCTTCCCCTCCCCCCTGGCTTTGCAACAAACTGCATCCCCACACCTTGATACTCCCCTTCCCAAATTCTTTCCAGTGCCATGGAGATCTAATTCCAAAATTGCAGAAATTTGATGAGGTCTCAATAGCCACAGGAGCCTTCTATGATGCAAAAGATTTCAGCAGGAGATTAGAACAGAGGAAATGGGATAAGACACATATCTGGGTTTGAAATAGAGCTCAATCCCAACTCCCAAACTCCCACTCTCTCTCCCAGAACCGTAAAGATGCAAACTCTAAATGACAGAAACCTGTGCAAGCTACAATATCACTAGCATGGCAGAAAACTGAGAAACAGAGGAAATGGGACAAGACACGAGGTGTTGGCAATACTAACAGCCCAACATCCTATTAGAGGCAGTTTTGTTGTTTTTTGATTATTTTTTGTTGTTTTTTGCTTTTTGGAGGGCAATTGGGGTTAAAATGACTTGCCCAAAGTCACATGGCTACTAAGTGTGTCAAGTGTCTGAGTCCAGATCTGAACTCAGGTCTTCCTCTAGCGCCGGTGTTCTATTCACTGCGCCACCTAGCCACCCCTTAGGAGCAGTTTTGTTACCCCAAGTCACTTGTGCTAACGACCTAGGGTGGAAAAGTGAATTGCCCAACATGAAAAGGGGCTGAGATGTTCTGACATGTAACATTCTGGGAAACTACTATTAAGAAGAGAGGAAGTCAGAAAGTGAGCAGCAGGGGAAAAAAAATACTATAATTACCAAAGATCCTAGGAGGAAGAAAACTGGAAAAAAAAAAAACAACTTTGAACATAAGCAGATAAACCAAAGGGGAAAACATCAAGATCAGGAGGAAATATGGCCTCTTGATCTATTAAACAACTACAGGCATCTATTTTTAAAAAAATGCTATTAAGACAAAGGAAATTTATTCAGCACCTGATGAAGCAGAGGGTTTTTTTGGAGAGTAAGCAACCACAACATGCTGTTCCTGAGTGCTTTAAAAAAAATGAACGTTTTGACAGAAAAATTTATGACCTGTATAGCTAAAATATTGGTGGAATAGAAAAATGTGAATCTGGGGTGGAAAGTTGGGCCCTGCCCCCCACATACACAAAAGGACAACTGATTGGGAATGCAAATATAAAGAAGTGAAGAACAATCTGGAGAAAGAATTAAGAAAACATTAAAATTTAATTTAATTTAAAATTTGATTAAACATTAAAATGTTTAAAAATTAAACAAGAGGGGGGGTAGCTAGGTGGCACAGTGAGTAAAGCACAGGCCCCGGAGTCAGGAGGACCTGAGTTCAGTTCTAGCCTCAGACACTTAACACCCACACAAAAAAACTAGCCATGTAACCTTGGGCAAGTTACTTAACCCCAACTGCCCTCCAAAAGGCAAAAAAAAAAAAAAATTTAAACAAGAGTAAAATGCTCTCTATTCAAGAAAAAAAACATTAATCTCAAAGATAAGAGCAACCTGAGAGACAACCTCAAGATTACAGATCTTCCAGAAAAACACATTAAGTAAAAAAATCCTGCATCATTATTCAAAAAGTACCCCCAAACTGCCCAGAAATTTTTAAACATAAAAATGTTGATTTAAAAAAATCCATACATTCCTGAAAAAAAAAAATCCCTAGACTGCAAACTAGGATAGTGGATAATTGCAACAGTTCCACTGAGAAACAAAAAGTTCTGCAAATGACTAAGAACCTCAAATATAAAGGAAAGTTAAATAAGATAATACAAGCCTACTCTACAACCACCTTAAATCACAGGAGGGAATGGAAAGTGTTGAAAAGAGGAATGGAGTTCAGGATGACATATCCTAGAAATGTGAGCTTAATTATAAATGATAAAAAGAGAGGCAGTGAACAGAGCACTGGCCCTGGAGTCAGGAGGACCTGAGTTCAAATCTGGCCTCGGACACCTAACACTTACTGGCTGTGTGACCTTGGGCAAGGTACTTAAACCCAACTGCTGAGTCTTACCCCCTGCAAAAAATAAAATTACGTGTATACACACACACACACACACACACACACAGGCGCGTGAAAAAAAGGTGGGCATTCAATAAAAATGAAACATTCTTAAACAGAGAATTAGACTTAAAGAGATTATTCGCTTCTCAAACACCCTGGACAACAGAAACACAGGAGGGGTGAACCAAGGCAGTAGCAAAGAACTGAAACAGCAACAGTGTGACAGTAAAGAGATCAGTAAGAGTATCCTTTCTAAATGTACACAATTTGAGGGCTAAAGATAGAAGTCAGGTAGAGGTAATACTGGAGAAACTTGCCTGGAATATTACTGTGAGAACCTCATAGTACCCTAATTGCTTTTGTGAGAGTATGTAACAAAATGTAAGGGAACATGATGACTCCTGTGGTCTCCCAGAAAAAGAAGAAACTATAGTGGAGTGGGGGAGGGGAGAATAAAAAAGGGAGAGTGAAGAGGAGGGAAGCCTTGTTTTGGTAGAGGGAAGGAGTGCCACTGATGAATGCTCCCATGCATGAAGAGATGGGGACATTGTACTGGGTGTTGTCTCTGGGAATTTGTTACAAGAAGAAACCACTCATTCTACCTAAGGAGGGGGAAAGTGACACATGGGGAAGTGGGAAGGCATCAACCCAGTGAGATTTTTGAGGCAAAGGGGAAAAGAGGGTGATGGGGATGATCTAAATTAGTGATGGGCTACATAATGGGGAATATGGAGGGGAGGGAGAGGCCCTGCCATGTCCCATTATCAGCAGAAACTGGCATGTTTCTTAAAGTGGAGCAAAATGGAAAAGAGTGAGATTGGGGACAAACTCTTCAGACAGTATAAGAAACTGCTTAGAGGGAAGAGGCCAGAATGAGCATCTCTGAAGTCTTGATTCCATCAGGAAGACAAGAGAATAGAGAGGTTCAAAATGAATATAGGAGCTATGAACTAGAGAATGAAGGCCTAGAGAAGTTAGAAAGGAAGATTGAATAATGGAGCAAAGGAAAGAAACTGTCCTTGGAACGGAGAGGAATAATCTACTTGACAGAGGAAAATTAAAAGAAGGGAAGAATCAAATAACCAGATAAAAGAAATAAAAAGCAATTAATAGTTTAAACTAAAGTGGGAAAAGACTGGATTAGGGGTGAGGGATGTAAAGTAAAAAAGAATAGAGCTAAATTAAATAAGCTACAATATGTAAAGAACTTAATACAGTGTTTATGGTAAAAGGGGGGAAAATGTCAATTTTTTTAAAAAGTGGTATTAGAGACAAATGGAAGAAAATACATGCTTAACTCTCACAACTTTAAATGTGACTGTATTAAACAATTCAAAAAAATAATAAAGTGACAGATTAGAAAACAACAGAAAACCCTACAATCTGGTGTATACAAGAAAATGAGGAAAAATAAATGGAAGCGGAAAAACACTACACAAATGATAAAATAAACTAAAAGCCGGTTTTTGGAGAAGACTAATAAAATAGATAACCTTTTAGTTAATCTGATTAAAAAGAGGGTAGAAGAATTAAATCAACAAATGCAAATGAGCAACACAGTCATAACAAAAGCAGAATAACAAGTATAACCAGAACAAATTATGCACAATTATATGTTAACAACAAAACCCTACAAAATAGATAACACCCAAACTATTAAAAGATCAAATGGAAATCTTGTTAAATAATGCCAATATAAATACAAAGGCAGTCCTTGGCCTCAAGAAGTTTACAATCTAACAGCAGAAGACACACAAAAGGAAGCTGAACATGTGCAATATGTTCTATCTGTAGACATTTTGGGGAAAGTGGGATATCCCACATATGTAGCACATTCACATGTTTTCAGAGTTTTTCAATATCTTGGTGAGTTGTGCTGATTTTTTTCCTATTTCTTTCTCTTTTTGTCTTAAAAAAAAATCTACTTGTTAATGTGATGTCCTTCTGGGAGAGGCAGGTGAAGGATGCCAGAAAAAATTGTTTGAAAAGCAAAAGGGATCAATAAAAAACATTTTAAAAATCGTTTTCCTAACATTCAAATATTTTTAATACTTCTGGTCTCTAAACATCCTTCAATGTTGTGACCTACAACACAGATTTCTTCTGTGTACATTAAATCTAGCAGCTCTTTCCATAATTTTTATTGTCTCATGTAAGACAATAATGTTAGGAATGAAAAGATGGTAGTTTCAAGGATATTAGTAATGAAAATCATTTGTAACAGAAATGCTGCTTCCAATATTTTTATCTCTTTTCCTGATTTAATTTAATTTTATTTTTTGGAGAGGGGAAGGCAGGGCAATTGGGGTTAAGTGACTCACCCAAGGTCACAAGGCTAGTAAGTTAAGTATCTGAGGCCGGATCTGAACTTCTGTCCTCCTGATTCTAGGGCCGGTGCTCTATTCACTGTGCCACAAAGTCACGTCATAACTCTTTCCTTTTAAGATGATAGAATTAATGGGTAAAAAACATATGATTGTTCTTAACTCTTACTATGTATTGTCAAAATTACTTTCCAAAAAGATTCTACAAGTTTGTAATTCTATATTTATAATTGTACACAAGCCACCCAACTTAGTTTTCTTACTCTTTAATTATTTTACCAATATAGTGAATGAGGCAATACCTCATATTCACCTTAAGTTTCATATTTTTTATTATTAGAGACTTGAATATCTTTTTTTCAACTGAAAATTCACTTGTTTCCTCTGCTGACAATTTACCTACCAGGAGTTGGGAATTCACTGACTTAATATAATCCATTCATTTTACAGATTTCAAAGATACTTAGGACAAAGAGAAGATATGTGACAAGTCCAAGGTCACAAAGGTAGTTAAATGAGCCAAGGTTCTACTCCAGTTTCTCTGCCTCAAAGCCACCATGTTTTCCATTGTATTGTGGCTGCTGAGTCGCTTTGGTCTTCATGACCCCATTTGGGTTTTTCTTGGCAGAGATCCTGGAGTAGTTTGCCATTTTCTTCTCTAGCTCATTTTGAAGATGAGGAACTGAGGCAAAGTTAAGAAACTTGTCCAGGGTCGCACAGACAATAGATAACGAGTGTCTGAAGTCACATTTGAACTCAGTAAGATGAGTCTTTCTGACTTTAGGCCCAGCCACTCTATCCACTGAGCAAATAGCGCACAGCCTCTAAAACTTTCTTCTATAGTTTTTTTCTTTTAAGTTAAGCTTTAAATTCATCTTCTAAATGATATATCTCTGAAGTTTATGGTATGAGAAGTGGATCTCAAACTGGCCACCAAGTGTATTAAACATACTGCCCTATTTGTTTTAAGATTTAATGTTACACAAAAAAAAAACTACCAAATGAAGTACTTTTAAAACTACTTTTAAAAAGAGAGTAACAAAAAATGCATTTGGGGAGTAAGATGAAGCTTCACTTTCAAGAAGGGAAATTCGAAATTCTCAGATCCCAAATTATACTGTAAATGGATAATTATAAAAAAAACTCATAGTGGATAACAAATAAGAAAAAATTGTTGAGTAGAATAGCACAGATAAATAAACCTTAGATATCATAATCTCATGTTTGATGAACCCAAGAACACACAAACTACTGGGCATGAACTACTAAGAACAAAGGAAAAAGTCTGGTTCAATCTCTCATTTTGTATTATATACAATAAATTCCTAATGAATAAACTAAATAGGAAAAATTACACTGTAAAAAATTAGGTGAATGGAAATTTTTATATTTATAAACAGAGGGAAAATTATAACCAAATACAAAACAATTATAAGAGCTTTCTCAATTGCATAAAAATGTAAAATTAAAAATCTTTTTGGTCTACCAAAGTCAGGTACATTTTGAATCAGAAGATTCAGAATATGAGCAAATCTCCATCTTACAAAGTAATAGGAAACAGAAATGTTTAAGATTATGAACTATTCCCTAAAAGGATGAAGGGATACGAAAATAATTTTTAAAAAAGAGGTGAAAGGATATGAAAAGAAAATATGTACCATGAACACTATCTTGAAAAGTATTCAAACTCACTAACAGTCACAGAAATGCAAATTATAGCATCCCTGATATATCACCTTACACTTACCAAATTAGCAAAGATGACAAAAGAAGGGAAAACTTTTGGGATGACAGTCACACTAATTCATTACTTATATAACTGTGAACTTCAGGAAAACATATAAGAAAATTTACTGAACTATTCCTATCTGCTCGTGGTGTTAGAACCTCGTTAAGTTTATCGACAAGAAAATACCCCTTAAGTACAAATAAAGTCAGATCAGTATTAGTGAAACAAACAATTGACACTTCATGGAAAAAAAGAGAATAACCCCCCCCCCCAAAAAAAAAACCCATTCATTTGGGGAAGTAAGATGAAGACTTTCAAGAAGGGAGATCCAAAATTCTCAGATCCTAAATTATACTGTAAATGGATGTTAGAACCTAGTAAGTTTATGGGCAAGAAAATGCTCCTTAAAATACAAAATAAAGTCAGATCAGTTTCAGTCAAACAAACAGTGAAGCCAACAACTGATGAATGGTCAAAAACCTCAACACATGAACAGGATATAGAGATTCTTAACCTGGGTCCACTAACTTAAAAAAAAAAAGTTGATAACTGTTTCAGTGTATTTAGTTTCCTTTAAAATTCTATGTCTATTTAGTGCACTTAAAACATTATTCTGATAAAGGGTTCATTCATAGACTTCACTGGATTTCCAAAGGGGTTCAGGACATTAAAAAAAAAAAATCGGGGCGGCCAGGTGGCTCAGCGAGTAAGAGCACCAGCTCCAGTGTCAGGATGACCTGGATTGAATCCGGGCTCAGATACTCAGCGCCACACCCAGAAATAACTGGCCGTGTAACCTTGAGCAAGTTACTTAACCCCAATTGCTTAAAAAAAAAAAAAAACTAAGGAAGATTGCATGAAGCATGATATAAACTGAAAATAGCAGAGCCAAAAGAAGTTGACTAAAATCTACCACTATCTAATATCATTATTAGGAGTCTATACAGTCGACTGTAATGAACAATGTAGTAACAGAAGAAACCTTTTCTGTTAATAAATAGTGGCAAGTTATATTAAGTTACAATTAGGCTATCAGGTGATTCAATTGCCTAAGGGATCTTTGATAAGTATTTGTTTTCTTAAAATAAAATATATGACAACAAAAACTTATCAAACAGATGGTTATCACCCACTTCAGGTGATCCAAGTAGGCACAAATGGTGATGGAAGAAATCTAAAAGATTTCAAAATCCTGGGCAAGAAATCTGTGCACTACAGGGAAACAGTTTCTATTTTTTTTCCCCAGTGGTATTCAATGATAGCAAAGGATGCATAAGATAAAAAGCTGACTGGGAAGTGAATTTAACTAAAAACATCAACTTTACTAAAAAAGTAATATGTGAAAATAGGATTTAGACATCTGGATCATAGCTAATGAAGGAGAAGTGACAGATTCCTTGCCAGATACAGAGTATGCCCAACAAAGTAAGATTGTTAAGAAAATACAAATCAAAAGAACTCTAAACTTAAAAAACTTTAAAAAAGGGTGGGGTGGGGCAGCCAGGTAGCACAGCAAGTAAGAACACCAGCTCCAGTGTCAGGATGATCTGGATCAAATCCGGGCTCAGATACTCAGCACCACACCCAGAAATAACTGGAGGTGTAACCCTGAGCAAGTTACTTAACCCCAACTGCTTTAAAAAAAAAAAAGAAAGAAAAAAAAAGGGTGGGGTGGGGTGGGAGAATGCATATCTCTCAAGCTGGATAAAAGTTATCAGAAGGAGCTATGATGAAGAATAACTGTTGAGCCATTCATATATTCACAGGAGATAAATCCCAAGAAAGGAGACAGTTGGAAATGTCAGTCTCACAAAAGCCTGAAGTTTAGGGAACAAACAAGAGAAAGCAGGTCTAATTAAAAGGAGGCAAATCATAGCTCTCACTTAGACCTGGCATAATTAAACTATGTGCCAAAATAGATGTAAGGATGTCCTTTTCTTATCATAGTCAAAAGAAACAATATAGGTAAAGGGGTGGGAAATTCATGATTAGCACAGAACATAAAGAAGAGGTATTCATAAGAGGAAATCCAGGGAAAAGAACAGCAAGGAGAAGATAGGAGAGAAACATGGTAGTAAGGTAAAGGTCAAGGAAGTGAGACACACATGTCATCATTACAAGAGGAGTATACTTCAAATCACTTCCACAGAAAGAAGAAAAAGATGACTTTGGAAAGCATGCCACAAGCCTGGTACAAAAACATTATATCAAAGTGATAAGGGTACACAATCACCGAGACTGTGGCTTTCCCTTTCAAAGGCTGATTAGCTAATAACTTCTAGTGTCTATAATAATTTTATCCCGAAAAAAAGGAATCAAGAAAGATAAATTCTATTCTTGATCTGATTTTTCTTAATAGGAAGGAAAGACTTGCTGCAGCTAGGTGCAGTCTAATAAGCACCTTAGATTTCGGGGTGGCAGATTTCAAAAGGATCAGAAGGATTAGAATTCAATAGGAGAAAGGCAACATAGGAGCAATGTAAGATGTTCAAGAAAATTCAGAAGACATAAAGGGAATCAATTTCAATAAGAAGGAAAAATGTGATTTTTCTGAATACAACATAGATATACAAGCAAACAATCAAAAAGGTCAGATTCTCTTTATTTAAAAAAAAAGAGGGGGTGGAGAGAATACACAGAATGATGCACGGCAAAGTGAAAGAGGATAAATAATAAGCACGCACGATCCCATAAAAATAGTGTCAAGAACACTAACCTGGAAAATAAACTGAGGCTTGTGACACTAGCTAAGGAAAATGAGGGGGCTGAAGGAAGCCAAGTAAGGCAACTACACTAAGAAAAAAAGGAAGATCAATAAAAGGATAGAACCTTTTTTGGGGAGATGAACCTTTTTACTGGGGTGGATAAGACAATATTAACTGACAGAGAGAAGGCAGAGCTATTCTTTTTTTACTTTTTTAAAAATTTTCTTTGACAGGAAAATCAGACTTTTATACTAGAAATCATGAAACAAAAATTACTTAAGGGGCAAGAGATTTTAAAATATTCATAGTTGTGATTAATGAATTTAAGTCACCTGGCTCGGGTTGAACTATATTCTCAAGTAAGAATTGGGACTTGATTGCTGAGTTGCTATCTGTCAAAGATCAGGGAAAAACAAAGCTGGAGAAGGACAAATGTCTTGATTTTCAGAGAAAAAAGATAACAGCCTAGAAACTTTAAAGTCAGTGATGCTGACTTTGATTCTTGAGGAAATTCTAAAATAATACTACTAAAGAGATATTTGATGAACACCTAGAAAAGAAAGTAAATTACAAAAAGCCAATTAAACTTTATCAATGGATCATGCTAGACTAACCCAATTTACTTTTTTTTTTTGACAAAACTACTAAACTTTTAAGTGCAAGAAAACTGAAATTAAAATTTGCCTGTACCTACAGTTTTTAAGAGCTTTTGAAAAAACATCTCATACTACTCTTATGCAGATGTAAAGGTGCAAAGTATATAATAACATAAATGAGTAGATTCAGAACTGGTTGAAAGGCCAGACTCAAAAAGTAACTGTTAATGGCTCCTTGTTAGTATATTAGGTCTTCAATAGAATACCTCAGAGTGTGGGGAAAATAATAGATTTGTAGGTTATTTATAGCTAACAAAAGATTTAGCTGATAGCAGAAGGATATCTGACAAAAACAAGCATTGAGAACCCTGAGTTAATTCACCTGAATAAAGTTCCCATCAAGATCCTCTATCTTAGCTAAGCATCTGAGAGCTCTTCCAGTTCCTCTGTACTCAAGCAGTGAGGAGGTATCATCAACAATCAGAACCATCAGTCCTCTGAGTCAACCAAGACTTCAGGAATTATTTTTAATTTATGGAATAAAACAAGCATTTCCATAATATAGTATAATAAAAAGGATGACTGCATATGAAACTGCAAATTTACTATGTACAAGTTGCTATTCCTTTTAAATATATAATAGTTACCCACATATGCTTTTCTTTTTCCTTTCCCTTGCTGTACAGATGGCCAACATTAGACATAAATATGTGTATGTATATCTAGAAACACTTCTACTTATCAGTTCTTTCTCTCGATACAGCCTTTTCCTTCATGTGTGCTTTATAGATATTTTGAGTATTTATAATAAAGTGATTTATTCACTCAAAGTTGCTCTTAAAACAATATTGCTATTACTATATATAATGTGTTCTGCTCATTTCATTTCTTCATTATTCTGTGCAAGTGTTTCCATGGTTTTCTAAAATCACTCTGTTCATCATTTCTTATAGCACAGTAGTATTCCATTACAATCATATACCACAATTTGTTCAACCATTCCCCAATTGATGGGCATACTTGCAATTTCTAGTTCTTTGCCACCACAAAGAAAGCTGCTATAAATGTGTTAGGACATAGAAGTTCTTTTCCTTTTTCCCTAATTATCTTTGGAAATAGACTGAGAAGGGTTGTTGCTGAGTCAAAGTGTATAGGTAGTTTAATAACTCTGGGCATAATTCCAGATTGCTCTCCAAAAATGCTTCATCAGTTCACAATTGCACCAACAATGAATTAGTATCAATTTTTCCACATCTCCTGCAACATTCTCCACTTTCCCCTTATATCATTTTAGGCAATCTGATAGATGTAAGATTATCTCAAGATTGTTTTAATTTGCATTTCTCTAATCAATAACCATTTAGAACTTTTTTTTTTCCAAATTACTATCAACTGTTTTGATTTCTTCATTGGAAAACTGCCTGTCCTTATCTTTGACCATTTATCAAAGGGGGAATGACTCTCATTCTTATGGATTTGAAAAAGTTCTTTATACATTTTTGATAAGAGATTTTTATCTGATAAAGTGTCTATAAAATGTTTCCCTCAATTTTCAGCTTTCTTTCTGATCTTGGCTACTTTTGTTTTATTTTCACAAAAACTTTTGTATTTAATGTAATCAAAAGTATCCACTTTGCACCTCATTTTGCTCTCATTTATTCATAAATTGTTCACTTATCGATCTATCTACATATCTATATATGTAATATGTTCAATATTCTCCCAATATTCTTGTAATATATCTCTTCGTATCTAGGTCATGTCTCCAGTTTGACCATATCTTGGTAAATGGTGCAATATGGCCCAATTTCTGCCATTAAATCATCAGCGTTCCTATAAAATGCAAACAAAGCTCTGCAAGAAGAGATAGTAAGAGATACCCCATTTAAAACAACTCTATTTGTTCCATTCTAATTTTGAAGATACTATTTTCTTCAGTGAGCTTTTGAACTTACTTTTCCTTCTGGCCAATTCTGCTTTTTAAGGCATTTTTCTCCTCACTGACTTTTTGGACCCCTTTTGCCATTTGAGTAAGTCAATTTGTTAAGGTGTCATTTTCTTCAGTATTTTCTTGGGTCTCCTTTGGTAAGCTGTTGATACGTTTTTCATTATTTTCTTGCATCACGCTCATTTCTCTTCCCAATTTTTCCTCTACTTTTCTTACTTGATTTTCAAAATCCTTCTTGAATGCCTCCATTCAATACTCATATTTTTCTTGGAGGCTTTTGACACAGGAGTTTTGACTGTGTTGTATTCTTCTGGTTCTATGTTTTGATCCCCTTTGTCACCAAAGAAAGATTCTTTAGTCTGATTTTTTTTCCACTATTTGCTCATTCTCCCATGCTTGACTTTTGAGCTCTTTGCCATAGTAGAACTCTGCTTCCAGAGTGGAGAGTTCTGTGTCCCAAATTTCTAGGATTCTGAGCAGTTGTTGTCAGAGCTACTTCTAGGCACCTGCCTCAAAACTGTGAGGAAGACAGTTGCCATAAGCTTCTGCCATCTCAGCGTTCCTCCTCATCCCAGGACTGCTACCCAAGACTGAGACCCAGATCCAAGCAGGGCAAAACAAGAGAATCCTGTGTCAGTGCCAGCAAAGATATTCCTGCAGTTTCCCTCTGATTAGCCACTTGGTCCCCCCACCATCTGTGGAACTGGGGCTCCAGAAGCAGGCACTGCTACTGCTGCCAACAGCCACCACCTCCACCCCAGGGTCAGGGGCTGTACCCTACTCTTTTCTCACCCAGGTCCAACAAGAGTTCCCCCCTGATAGAGAGACCTGAGTCAAATCTATAAGAATACAAGTCATTCCCCAACTGATAAATGGTCAAAGAATATAAAGAGGCAGTTTTCGGAGAAAGAAATTAAAGATATCTATAATCATTTGAAAAAATGCTCTAAATCACTATTAATTAGAGAACTGTAAATGAACACAACTCTGAGGTACAACATCTCACCAGTCAGATTGGCTAAGATGACAAAACAGGAAAATGATAAATGCTGGAGAAGATATGGAAAAATTGGAACACTCAATGCTTTATTGATGGAATTGTGAACTGATTCAACCTGGAGAGCAATCTGGAACTATGCCCAAAGGGCTATATAGATAATTACATACCCTTTGACCCAGCAATACCACTTCTAGGGATTTATCCCAAAGACATCATAGAAGTGGGAAAAGACCCATATGTACAAATATATTTATAGCAGCATTTTGTGGTGGCAAAGAATTGGAAATCAAGGGGATGCCCATCAATTCAGGAATGGCTAAACACATTGTGGTATATGAATGTAATGGAATACTATTGTGCTATAAGAAATGAGGAGCAGACAGACTTCATAATAACCTGGAGAGACTTATATAAACTGATGCTGAGTGAGGAGAGTAGAACCAGGAGAACTTTGTACAAATTACAGACACACTGTATCTGTGATGACTAAATTTGATAGACTCCTCTCAACAATGCAAGGTTATAAGACAACTCCAAAAGACTCATGATGGAAAGGGTTATCCACATCCAGAGAACGAACTACAGAGTCTGAATGCAGATTGAAGCAAATGGCTTGCTCTCTCTTTTTTTTGTTTTTCTTCTTTCTCAATATTCACTCCACTGGTTATAATACCTATTTACAACTTGACTAATGTTTAATGTGAAAGTATTTGTAGATCTTATATTTGATTGCATGCTGGGGGGAGAGGGAAAGAGAGGGAGTGGGAGAAAATTTGAAACTGAAGGGATTGAGGAACTGAAGGTTGTAAAATAAAAGTAAATAAATAAATTTAAATTTAAGGAAAAAAAAGTTTCCCCACTGAACTTAACTTTGGCGTTTATGGGTTGAGAAGCCTAGAAACCACTACAGCTGTCAGTGATTCAGTCCCCTGAGGTCTGCTCCACCCATTGGAGGGATTGAAGGGCTTGGAATATGATATTCCAAAGGTCAAAGGAACTAGGATTAAAACCAAGAATCACCTACCCAGCAAAACTGAGTATAATACTTCCGGGAAAAATAGGGATATTCAATGAAATAGAGGACTTTCAAGCATTCTTGATGAAAAGACCATGGCTGAACAGAAAATCTGTCTTTTCAAATACAAGAAGCAAGAGAAGCACAAAAAGGCAAACAGGAATGAGAAATCATAAGGAACTTATTAAAGTTGAACTGTATACATCCCTACATGGAAAGACAGTATTTGTAACTCATGAGACTTTTCTCAGTATTAAGATAGATGAAGGGAATATGTATGTATGTATGTATGTGTGCATATGTATACATAGATGGCACAGAGCAAGGTGAATATGAATGGATGATATCTAAAAAATAAAATCAAGAGGTGAGAGAGGAATATATTGGGAGGAGAAAGGGAGAAAAACTAGAAAGAGAGAAAGGTAGGGTAAATTATCTCACATAAAAGGCAAGAGAAAGCTGTTACAATGGATTTGGAGGAAATAACATACAATCTGAATTGGGCATCTTACCCTACAGGAAAGTAGGGGGGAAGGGAATAAGAGAGGGAGATGATAAAAGAGAGGACAAACTGGGGGAAAGGGTAGTCAGAAGCAAACACTTTTGAAAAGAGACAGGGCCAAAAGAGGAAACAATAAATGGGGGGGTAGAACAGAATGGAGGGAAAATATAGTTACTCTTTCACAATGTAACTACTATGAAAATGTTTTGCATAACTACACATGTACAACCTACATTGAATTGCTTGCCTTCTCAATGGGGGTGAGAGAATATGGGACTCAAAGTTTTAAAAACAAATGTAAAAAATTGTTTTTACATGCAACCAGGAAATAAGATATACAGGCAATGGGGTACAGAAATCCATCTTTCCCTACAAGGAAGTAAGGGGGAAGAGATTATGGGAAGGGATGTGAGGATATATGAGGGCAGACTAGGGAAAGGAGTAATCAAGTAGGCTTGCCATCTTGGTGGTGGGGGGGTTGGGGAGAGATGGAGAGAAAGTTTGGAACTCAAAATCTTGTGGAAATGAATGTTGAAAACTAAAAATAAATGAATAAATACCAAAAAAATTGTACAAATAAAATCAGATTTGAGTAATTGGAGAAATTTATTATTCATGGTAGGGCAGGGCAAATATAATAAAAACAATCATTTTACCTTAACTAATTTATATACTAAATGCCATCCCAATTAAATTACTAAAAATAATTTTACTAAAATAGGAAAAAAAAAAAACCCAAAATTTACTTGAAGAACAAAAAGTCAAGAATATTAAAGGAACTAATAAAAAAAAAGTAAAGGAAGGAGGTTCAAGCAGTACCAGGTCTTAAACTATAAGACCAAACCAAAACTACCTAATACTAAGAAATAGAAAGGTAGATTATAAATAGAATAGACATACAACTTACAGCAGTAAATAAATACGATAACCTTCTATCTGACAAATGTAAAGACTTAAGATTTAGGGATAACAATTCATTATATGGTAAAAAAAAAAATTACTGGAAAAACTGGAAAGCAGTATGACAAAAATTGGGCACAGACTTGAGCTTCACTCTTACATCACCAATTGCCAAATGATTATGACAAACTGGATGTTAGACATCTGGACTAAAGATGTCAAAAACAGAACTCATTTTTCCTGCTATACCTATTTCAGGAAATGTGCTTTAAAGTAATAGAGAACTTCCAAACACTCCTGATGAAAAGACCAATGCTGAGAAGAAACAATCATAGTACAAGCACAGAAATTTCTAATATAGGGAGATGATACAAATATCCCTTGGAAGTTCTATCATCAGGGGGTCACACTGAGACTTTTTGTCACTTGAACCTAAATAAGGTTGAAACTCAAACTAATAACAGAGAATGTCAATAATCCCTAACTGCTAGCATATTCACCATGCACCAACTTCTTCAAGACCCACCATGCTCCTGGCTACAACCTATGATCCATTCACTTTCAACAAAATTCAACTCTACACCTTGACAATCACTAGTTCCCTGTCCCCCATCTGCCCCAAGTACTAGAAATCCAAATATTAAAATTTTCTAGGGTTGACCCATAGCAGTATGGCAACATCATGCTGCGTGGCCCAAAAACTAAGGAATAGGTATGATGGTGTAGGAAGGAGGATTCAATAAACATAAAAGGGGTAGTGGTGTTTGTGGTTGGTACATTAAGTATTAAGGGACATATCAAGCATTCAGTTAGAAACAGTTCTTTTCCCTTCAAAAGACACTTGGCAAACTATGAACTGCCCAGTTTGGGGTGATGATTGAAAAGCTTTTATATCTAGCACCCAGGAAAAATGACATCAAAAGGGATGAAATCAGAAAGAGAGAAATAAGGGAAAAAAAGAAAAAAAACTAAGTTTTAAGACTGTAGGAGAAAATAAAAAGCAAGGACTTTGAACACAACCAAATAAATCAACAGGGAAGCTATTAATATAGAAGGTAATACGGCATACAAATCAAGTGAAAGAGTTAAAGAATCTATGAATAAGTATTCCAAGACAAAGAAAAATAAACATCTGAGGACTCTTGATTTTGAACTACAGCAGGATGTTCCATGAATGAGTTAAAAGGTTAATGAGAGTTTTGAGAGCAGAATTTATAGTCTGTATAGCAGAAATAATCAGCATAATAGGGGGGAGGAGTCAAGATGGCGGAGTAGAAGCAGGACCTCCCCACTGCTCCGGCTTCCACCTTCCCCAATCCATGTAAAAAAGGGGACTCTAAACAAACTTTGGAGCTGCAGAACCCACAAAATGACACAGAGAAGCTAACCTCCCCCTAAGGACAGCACAGCAGGCCGGCAGGAATCGGCCAGCACAGTGCTCTGGGAGCCAAACCCAGCCCCACGCCAAGGCTTTAGTCCCAGGGCGGGCCTAACCAGCCAATGGCTGGAGGGACTCCAGATCAGCAGCAGCCGTGGACGTTTCCAGACTTATCAACACATAGATTTAAAGGACAAAGTGAGAGGTCAGTGCAGTCTGGACTTTGGGACCCAGTAAGTGGGAGTGCATGGCCGCTGAGACGCCAGCACAGCCAGCCAAGTGCACACCCCGTGGCAGCTTCAGCTCCTGGCCTGCAGAGTGTAGGGGAACCAAGCACCAGTCTGAGGGGTAATCGCTCTTGCTTTAACCTGCTTGGATCTAGACTGCAGTCTAGGGTGGAGGTCCTGGGGTGTGTGTCCAGCTTGCCAGAGCATGTGGAGACCTCAGAGAGGGCACACATCTAATACCTGTGGCAGCTGAGAAAACCCCAGCATTTGGGACGAAAGCTCCCCTGTCTGGTGGCAGAGTCCTACTGTTGCAAGAAGCCCAGGGGTCAAGTGACTGAGGGGCAACATGACTGGGCAAAGGAAACAAAGCAGACAGAAGATTCCAACATTAGACTCCTATTTTGGGGACAAAAAGGAGCAAAGCATGGAACAGGAGGAAGACAGTGAAGTCAGAATTCCTGCACCAAAAGCTTCAAAGGAAAATATGAGCTGGTTACAGGCCATAGAGGACCTTAAGAAGCAGATAAGAGAAGTGGAGGAAAAATTGGGAAGAGAAATGAGAACGGTGCAAGAAAATTACGAAATGAGTCAACAGCCTGACTGAGGAAAATAACACCTTAAAAAAATAGACTAACTCAAATGGCAAAAGAGGCTCAAAAAGGCAATGAGGAGAAGAATGCTTTAAAAAGCCAAATTTCCCAGATGGAAAAAGAATCTCAAAAGCTCAATGTGGAGAATAATTGCTTCAGAATTAGACTGGAGCAAATGGAAGCTAATGACTTTAGGAGAAATCAAGATGCTGTTGAACAGATCCAAACAAATGAAACAATAGAAGGCAATGTGAAATATCTCATGGGTAAAACCACTGACCTGGAAAATAGATCCAGGAGAGATAATTTAAAAATTATTGGACTACCTGAAAGCCATGATCAAAGTAAGAACCTAGAAATCATCCTCCAGGAAGTTCTCAAAGAAAACTGCCCTCATGTTTTAGAAGCAGAGGGCAAAAAAGAGGTTGAAAGAATCCACTGATCACCTCCTGAAAAAGATCCCAAAAAGAAAACTCCTAGGAATATTATAGCCAGGTTCCAGAATTCCCGGATTAAGGAGAGAATATTATAAGCAGCCAGGAAGAAACAATTTGAGTATTGTGGAAATACAATCAGGATAACCCAGGATCTGGCAGCTTCTACACTGAGGGATCGAAGGGCTTGGAATATGATATTCCGGAGGTCAAGGGAGCTGGGATTAAAACCAAGAATCACCTACCCAGCAAAACTGAGTATCATGTTTCAGGGGAAAATATGGTTATTCAGTGGAATAGAGGACTTTCAAACATTCTTGCTGAAAAAAAAAAAAAACAGCTGAATAGAAAATCTAACATTCAGATACAAGAAGCAAGAGAAGCATGAGAAGGTAAACAGGGAAAAGAAATCATAAGGAACTTATCAAAGTTGAACTATTAACATTCCTACATGGAAAAACAATAATTGTAACTTATGAAAATTTTCTCAGTAGTTGAAGGGAATAGAAATATATATATATGAGTGTATATGGACATATGAATACATATGTGAATGTGTGTATATATGTTTACAGGTACATACAGATAGAGGGAATAGGACCAATTTAACAGGAAGGGATGATACTTAAAAGGTAAAATTAAGAGGTGAGAGGAATATAACGAGAGGAAATGGGGAGAGACAGAATGGGGTAAACTAAAATATCTCATATAGAAGAGGCAAGGGAAAATGGTTACAATGGAGGGGAAAAATAGGAAGGCAAAAGGGAATGGGTCAACCTTATTCCCATTGAATTTGACTTGAGGAGGGAATGAAATACACACTAAATAGGGTATCTTACCCTCCAGGACAGTAGGGGGGGAAGGGGATGAGAGGGGGGATGACAGAAGGGAGGGCAGGCTGAGGGGGAGGGAAGGTGGAAGCACCCACTTTTGTAAAGGGACAGGATCAAAGCAGAGAATGATACAAGTGGGAGGTAGGATAGGAGGGAGGGAAATATAGTCAGTCTTTTACAACATATCTACCATATTACTGTTTTGCATTAGCCACACATGTACAACCTATACTGAACTGCTTATCTTCCCAGTAAGGGTGGTTGACAAGGGAAGAAGGGAATGAATCTGGAATTCAAAGTCTTAAAATGAAATATTCAAATATATATGTATACATATACACACACATACACACACACTATTATTAATACTATTTTACATGTAATTGGGAAATAAGATATACAGGCACTGGGGCATAGAGATCTACTGGATAAGTCGAAAGCGGTATGGGAGAAAATAGATTGGAGGAGGCGATATCCTGTGGGACTGCTATTTTGGGGCGGTGGATAGGGGAAAAATGGGGAGAAAATTTGTAACTCAAAATCTGGTGGAAATGAATGATGTAAATCAGAAGTAAATAAAGCATTTGAATTCATTCGATCCAAAAAAAACTACAAATAAAAAAAAATAATCGGCATAATAGAAAAAGTTGAAATCCATGGTGGCAATTCTTAACAAAGAAGCAAAAGAGATGACAACTGATTGAGAATACAAATAGACCTAAGTGAAGGACAACCTACAAAAGAAGCTAAAGCAGTATCATCAAAGAAAAAGCATGTTCTGCCAGCTAAACATTAATTTCAAAGACAAGATGCATTAAGACAATTTTAGGGTTACAGGTCTCCCAAATGTTTCAGGCAATTTTCTTGTATTACAGTGGTCAGATTTTTTTATTTGCCATCTGAACATAGATAAGTTAGGGTCAACTGAAAGAATTCATAGATCATTTCCAGAAAAAAAAAATCCTAGGCTGAGATACAGTGGTTAAATTTATTAAGAATTGTACTGAGAAACAAATTTTGCTAAACCAAGAAAAAGACCAAAACTATTTTGCACCCAACAGAAAACAGAGGAAAGAATGGAATAATATGTTCTAAAAAATCAATAGAGCTCAACATACAGTTCAAGATGATCTACCTTGCAAATCTGAGCTTAACTGTTATTGAAAAAAGGGGGGGGGGGGCAGCCAGGTAGCACAGCAAGAAAGAGCACCAGCCCCAGAGTTGTGATAACTGGGCTCAGACATTTAGCACCCACCCAGAAACACCTGGTCATGTAACCTTGAGCAAGTTACTTAACCCCAATTGCTTTAAAAAAAAAAAAAAAGAGGGACCAATAAAAGAAAAATTCAGAACATTCCTAGAAAACCAGAACTGAAGAGATTTATTTTTCTTGTCAAACACCAGAGACAACAGAAATATAATATAGTTAAACAAATACAACAGTAAAATATCAGCAGAAAGACCATTAAGAAATTTCTTTCTAAATATACATCAAGAGACATGGATAAAAAGCACAAGTCAAATGGAAGTGATGGTTCAGAAACAAAACTGAGTTATTATCATGAACTAAAAAGCCACTATATCCTGCATATGTGTGAATCCATATTTTTTGTGGAACTAAATCACAGAATGAGATGGCACATAAAAAGGAGAAGAGAAGGAAGATGGAGGAATATATGATATACTGTAATCAAATAAAAGGTTAGAAATGAGGGGAAATAATTAATATAAACTTATAGGAAGACAATCTACAGGAGAAAGAATGTGTAAGGGGGCAAGTGGAAGGATTGAAAGAGGAAGCCCTGTTTCAATGGTAGGGGGTGTTATCACTGATGAATGGTCCTATAGAAGGAGAGAAATAGTCTATAAAAGGAGATGGGGACCTTACAATGTGTAATATCTATAAGGATTTGGTTCTCAGAACAGTCAACTTGTCTCTGGAAAAGTGGAAATCTATACACCTAGGAGAAACTGACACCAAGTAGATCAAAAAGGCATGACCCAATAAGTGATTTAGAAGCAAATGGGTAGTGGGAAATGGAAAAGGAATGATCAAAAAGAAGACAAAGGTCAATAAAGAGCTAAATTTTTTTGCTGTTTCAATTTTTTCTTAAATAGCAATGGGTTTTATTAATCTTTTCTTTTTCTATTTTGTTACTGTATGTAGGGATATGACTTCCCCCCATTTTAGCTCCATTTCAGAAATTTTGATATCTTGTTTTTTCATATAATTAATTTGAAAAAATTTTGTGGAGTATGTGTACTAATTTTTTTTCGAGAATTTGCGTGGTATGGACACTACTAGCTCTTTAAAACTTTGACAGAATTCTACTATGAATTCATTCATGATCAAGAGTTTTTTTCTTTGGTAAATCCTTTACAATTATTTCTATTTCATTTTCAGAGACTGGATTATTTAAGATCTCTTTCTGGTCTAATAACAATCTGGGTATTTTACATTTATGAAGGTATTCCTTTGTCTTTTGGTTTCTCAGTTTATTAGCATTTAACTCTGTGTAATAAATTCCAATAATTATTTTAATTCTTACTGTTGGGATTTTGCCTTGCTCAACTTTTATTCTGTTTTTATTTGATTTTCTGCTTTCTTTTAAATCAGATTGCCTAAAGACATCAATTTCATTAATCTTTTAAAACCAGATTGTTTTATTTATAATTTCTATAGTTTTTTAAATTTCCAGCTTTTCTATTTCTTCTCTAATTTTTAATCTCTTCTTTTGTATATTGTAGTTTGTTGGCATAAAATTAATTGTTGCTATGGGTTTTTTCTTTGACTATTCATTATTTAGGATTCCACTGTTAAGTCTCTATTTGTGTCCATCTCTTTTGTTTGTAGTCCCTAAACTGATGGGATGAAGTTCAGTATTTCACAAACTTTATTAAAAAAAGAAAAAACCCAACAACCAGCAGTTAAAAAAGGGATCCTACATCCAGGATAAAAATATGATCTTGATATATAGACTATTAACAACCAAAACAGAGAAAGAAAATTGTAGGCCCATATTCCTAATGAATATTGAAACAAATGTTTTAAATAAAAACTATTAGCAAGGAGATCACAGCTACGTAGTAAAAAGATTATCAGACTATAGGCCATCATTATTAGTGCTATTACACTTATTTTATTAGGCTGGTTCAGTTTTAGAAAACTATGAATATTAAGTGACCATGTTGATAATCATGAAGAAAGTTTTTGAAAGAAAAAGTTTTTGACACTATACAATACTCATTCGTGGTAAAAATAAAAAATAAACGGATATCTATCTAAAACTAAGAGTCAGCATTATTTGTAACAGTGATAAACTAGAAGTCTTTCCATTAAGATCAGAGCTAAAGCAAGGATATTCATTATCACATTACTATTCAAAGTATGCCAGGAATGCAAGCTATAACAATCAGATTAAAAGAAATTTGAGGGAACACAGGAAAAAGGTAAAAAAAAAGGCAGCATTTTCTGTAGATAGCTTAATTAAAGAAAAGTAGACTGGGGCGGCCAGGTGGCTCAGCGAGTAAGAGCACCGGCTCCAGTGTCGGGATGACCTGGATCAAATCCAGGCTCAGACACTCAGCACCACACCCAGAAATAATAACTGGCCGTGTAACCTTGAGCAAGTTACTTAACCCCAATTGCTTTAAAAAAAAAAAAAGTAGACTAAAAATCTTGAAACAATGTAACAGCTGTAACAAATTTGTAAGATATAAAATATAACCATATAAATCAAATTATCATCATTTTATTTTAGCACAGTACCAACAAAATCCAGCAGGAAGAGATGTAAAAAAAAAATTCCAGTCAAAATAACTAGAGGGAGTAAGATGGTGGAATCTCAGGAAATAATAGAGAAAGCTTCCACCACTACCCTGTCTTGCCCTCCCCCTCACCAAACAAACAAAAAAATACTCTTTAAAACAGATCTAAAAATCATACCAGACAATGGGCCTGGGGTCAGGGGGACCTGAGTTCAGACCTAGCCATTTACTAGCTGTGTAACCCTGGGCAAGTCACTCCTGACTGAGGGTGAGGGAGAGAAGGAAAGAGAGAGAAGGGGAAAGAGAGGGAGAAAGAGAAAGGGGGAGAGAGAGAGAGTGAGAGATAGAGAATATTACTGGCGAACCTCAACACCATCATCAAAAATGAGCCTAGATATCATAATTTAAGAAATCTTAAAAAAAAGAAACCACCCAAATCTCTTACAACCAGAAGACAAAGTGGAAACTGAAAGAATTAACCAATCACCTCTTGAAAGAAAACCCAAAATGAAAACTCCCAAGAATATGATAATCAAAATCCAGAGCTTCCAGGTCAAAGAAAAAAATACTACATACAAAAAGCGAGAAGGAGGAATTCAAGTCCCAAGGAGCCACAGTCAGAATCACACATAATTTAGCAGCCCCCATTATAAAGGAGCAGAGAGCTTAGAACTTCACATTCCAGAAGGCAAAAGATACAGGCTTAAAACCAATAGTAACTTAGCAGAACTGAATGTAATTATACAAGTGAAAAAAAAAAATAAAGCTTTAATGCAAAGCATTCCTAATGAAAAGGCCTGAACTGTGTAGAAACTACTTCAAACGAAGGATTTAAGAAAAACATAGAAAGGTAAACCCAAATGAACAATCTTAAGGGTCTAAACAAGGACAAAGTACTTACATACACAAACATAGGGAGATGATACATGTGTCTACTTCTGAATCCTATTACTATCAAGAGTCACCAGAGTGAGCAGAATTAGAGAGATGGTGTAGTATTTACACCACAGTGATCTTAAGAGAAGAGTGGAAAGAGAAGGAAACAGAAATTTAGAGGAAATTATCTCATTATCAGAGAGTGCAAGTAGACATCTATATAAACAAAGAAGAATGGATGAGGGGAGCAGCAAATACCTGAACCTCACTCCCATCAGATTTGGTCATAAGAGAGAAGAATACAAAAACACATACAAAGAACTGGGTACAGAAATACAATTCACTTAACAAAGAAAGAGGAGGGCAAGGTAAGAATGGAGGTCAAATTAGATTTACAAAAGACTAAGGGAGAGATTAGCAATACACAAAATAAACTCTAAGGATGTACAAAAATATTCACAGTTTTTTCAAGTGGCAAAGAATGGTATTCTGAGTGGATAACCATAAACTGGAAAATGCCCGAACAAGTTATGGCATATAAATATGATAGGAAATTCTTGTGCTATAAGAATGGGATGATATTAAAAGACACCTAGGAAGACTTATGTGAAGTGATACAGAGTGAACAGAACCAGAACAGTTCATACAATAACAATATGGCAATGACAAAAAACTGAAAGAATCAGGGACTTTTGAGCAGCATAATGACCAATCACAATTCCAGAAGACTCATGATGAAACATGCTACAGAGGGCAAAGGATTCAAAAGTACAAATCGAGAAATATTTCTTAGGGTCATGACCAATGCAGAATTGTTTTTTACCTGATATTACCTATTTGTAACTAGGGTTTTATTTTTCTTTGGGAGAAGGGATAGTAGGGCAAAGGCAGATTTTTCTGATTAAAAAAAAATAAGCAACACAAAATTTTTAAAAAAACGAAAATAGGCTACCATCTAACAGGCATCAGGAATACAATGGCTTTTAAAAATCTTTTCCTGCTCCAAAATTCCCCCTCCTATTCTTCTCTGAGCCTCACCCCTGCAGGGAAGGGTTGAGAAGCATAGAAGAACACACTCTAGGAAAAAAAAAAAAAAGAGAGAGTTAATTAGGAAAGAGAGAATTAATTAGTCACTACAAAATGTATTAACATTTTACTTAAACCAAAAATGAAGAGACCATCTCCACCCCCACCTACATGGGTAAAATAATTATGAGATTCAAGTTGATCCTCTTTTCCCATCTCTACAGAGGTGACACTAATGAGTACTGGTCATTTTTATTAGGTATATAACCTTCAACAAATTTTTTAACCTCTCTTGTGCTTCAGGACCATCTGTATAATGAGGATAATAAGCTTTACTACCTACCTCACATGATGGTCATGAGAATCAAAAGTGATAATATATGTAAAAGTATAATATAAATGTTAATTATTGTAATACTAGCTCTGGGAAAAATTACTTTAAACCTGGAAAGTGACTAAGGAGTGAAGCCTGAGCTTGATAAGAAGATTCAGAAAAATGAAGGAGGAAGGGTTTTCTTTTAGTTGGGATGTTTTCTGCTTCTTTCTCTCAAGTATGAGGAACTTTAACATTGCTAAAACCATAACCTGTTGAAACCATAAAAAAGATTTTCTTTATTTCTCCATACATGTGATGAATCAAGGAACTGTCGACATTTATTAGAGTTAAATCCCCCAATTAATGTATTCTCAGAAAGATTTGCACTCTTAGCTAAAATTTTCCCCTAAATAAGTCAATGTGTACTCTAATATGGTACGCTCAAACAGCATACATCCTATCTCAACACGTCCTATTTAGAACTCTTAAGCAGGAAAATTTTAAACTTTCAACAATTTCCTAAATTTTGTCAATTAGATAATATCCCTTTCCTGCTGCCAACATGCCACTCTATTTCATCTCTAAACATACTGCATCCAAAATCAGTCACCCCATACCATTATCCTTATTTGCATGTAATGATTTCTCCTACTTCCTTCCAAATCCTTATACTTACTCAGTTAGAGAAGATCCATTTTAACCATCCTAGTCCATTCTATTATGTCTTCCCCCATTTTTCTGGAAACCCCAATTTACATTTTCAAAATGCCTTGCAATCCCTTAATTTTATTTTTAACACACCTACTCTTCCTCTCCACTTAAACTAAGTGTTTTTCCTAAGTATATCACACTGCTGCTTCAGGTCCTACAGTAGATTCACAGGGCCTGAGGAGAATGAGTGTTGTTACATTCCAAATGTTACTTCTACAGTTCTCTTCTACCACCATCCATCAATAACTTCCTTAAGTCCATAAAAATCTATCTGTACCACACAAATTCCACTCCCATTCTTGTTGCCATACAACCTCTCCGTTTGCTTCTATCTTTACCCAATCTATTCCCACTATTCTCAGGGACATATTCTTTGTAATCGTTATAACATGCTAACTAACCTGACCTTTTATCAACAAGTCAACAAGCATTTATTAATAAGCACTTATTATATGTCAATGCTCCAACAACTTGCTTCTTCCCCACCTCCAACTTCAATCATAACTAAAGATAGTCCTGGTTCAGACTACACCATCTCCTAGATAAGCAGCATTATCAAGATTCCTAAACTTTAGAATTCTGCTCTGACCACAACCTAATACCCTTCTGTTTCTCCCCCACTGACCCTAACCTTTCTATTTATCTTCATTATATTCTTTCCTCTTGATCCTTATTCTGATCGTCCTATACTAACTTCTCTTGCTTTCACATTATACCCTTTCTTGACCCCATGTTGTACCACTTTAATAAGTCACTGTAAATAGTAATAATCACTAACATTTGTACAACCCTTTTAAGATATGCAAAGTGCTTTATATGTTTTCTTATTTTATTCTCAAAATAACCCTGCAATGCTGATGCTGTTTTTTCATCACCATGTTAAGAAAACTGAGGCTTAGGGGTTAATGACTTTCCCAGAGTCAGACAGCTATTAAGAGTCTAAGACAGGATTTGAACTCTGGTCTTCCCGACTCCAAGTCCAGTTGGCAATCAATCTTTCACAACCTGACTCCAACCTAACTTTCTAGCCTTATTATACATTATTCTTCTTCACAAACTAAAAGAAAACCCTTCCTCCTTCATTTTTCTGAATCTTCTTATCAAGTTCAGGCTTCACTCAGTCACTTTAAGTCCAAGTTACTTAATAAATGCTTGACTGATTCACCATATCCTTTTGGATACTTTGCTTGACCTTGGCTTTGAAGATACCATACTCTCCTGGTTTCCCTCACTTCTTTCCCTCACTCCTATCTCTTTGTCCTCTTTTCAGAGCCTTTAAAATGAGTATTTTATAAGGTTCTGCCCTTGGTGATCTTCCCCCTTTATATTCTCTCCCTCAATAATTTCAAGCATTCTATAGCCAGAATGACCTTTCCCTCTCTCTTCTTTGCCTGGTGAGCTCCTACACATCCAATTAAAGCCACATTTAAATGCTATCTCCTCTGGGAAGCCTCCTTTTACTATCTCCTACAACACTCTTTTCCCTATTAAGGCTTACATTATACTTTGTAATACGTCTTTCTTATGTACCTTTTAATATAGTTTTTGATTACTTATTAATATTTGTGTGTGTGTAAATATATATTAAAAAAGGAAACAACTCATTACTGATTTGAGTCACTCCCAAATCAGCTCTCTATGGGGTCACACAACTAACTCGTGTATAAAGCTCAAAATTAATATAGAACTAGAATAAAACTGGATGTAATTAGAAAAAAAAACACTTCCATATGTACTATCTAAACAAAATTCCCGTGGCAAAAAGAGAAATAAATGATGAAATAGTTGATATTAACTATGACAATTTCGTGTAGAAAGTTATATCTCTGTAACTCAACTGCAAGGAGGAGACCAAAGTGGGCTAAGAAACTGCCTCAACTAAGGTGTCGAGTATTTACTGGCTAAGTGGGGAAATTTAAAAGCCAAGGCTAACCACAGTTAAGAAAATGAATTCATTTGTAAAATCTTATAAGGGAGGATAGTGGAATACTGTGAATATTATCTAGTCACAAAACAGCAAGAAGCAATAAAAGGAAAAACTCTTTCAGAGAAAGTTTAGAAGCAGTCCTTACTAATAAACAAGGTCATTTCAAGAGCAGTTAAAGATGAAAATAGGACAAATAGATGAAAGATGGATTATATTGGTAAAGATTTTTTATAACAAACTTTTCACCATAAAGGGGCAATATAGCCACTACATATGGACTAACATTTTAGTTCCAATTTGAACATATGGAACTTATGTTAAATTGTTAAATATGTTAAAAACTGTTAATTTATTATTAGTTAATTATTAAATAAATTGTTGATTATGTTAAATATGTTAAAAGAAATGGAACTTAAAAAGATAGGAAGAACAGTTGGACCAGATCAAGTATAGAGGTCTGTACTAGAAGTGACAATTTTGAAGGGGCTAAGGAATCCAAGTATTTGAAAGAAAGGTGAATGCCAAAGGCTAAAATAATAATTAAAAACCTGACCTTGTTACATGAGACAACCAAGAGAATATCTACATTCTCATCTCCACAAAATTTTTATGGGAGTAATCTATAAAAGTCATCCTTGATGATCAAAGAAAACAGAGGTTTCAACAAACTATGTTCTACAGAAGACCACATCTTAATAATCACACACGACTGAAAGGCATATAGAATCAAGATTCCATGGTACTTAGTTTTTAATTGACTGGATAAAGCAAAATGCTGCTTTATACCAACGTAGCCTATCCAATAAAGTGTTTTCCATGCAACATCCTAAAAGTTTTAAGATTCCCTGAAAGATATAAAACAAAGGTAATTTTGTTCTATAACCCTCTGTTTATTAATAACTAGTGTTATATAAAGCAGGACATTAGAGAGATGTATGCTCACCAAAGGAATCTGCCACTGTGTTGGAGACCGTCTAAGAGTATACAGTCAAATTGGAAGACGGCAAGTTGGTAAGATCTTCTATAAATGTTTCTGCTTGCAGATGTTATGCTAAATGAATTAAAGATAGGAACAATGTGAAGCCTAAAGGAGATAGCTCAGAGTTGATGGGAGGCTGAAATAAAATGTATGTTAAGTGTTTTGTAAACTTTAAATAGGTCTATATATCATAAAATGAGGCAGAGGTATACCCATGGTGACACATCTAATACAAATCCAAGGTAATAAATATAAGCTCCCCAAAAAGGAACTGTACTTTCTTCTCCCCAAGTTCCTAACATAGGAACGTTAGATCCTTAACCATTTCGTACATAACTATCTTTTTTATCATCTTTAAATGATAACTAACTTTCCTATCATCTTTAAAATCTTTTTTCTAAGTTGACACCACTTACTTGTCATTACCTTATCCTACACATTTCTTTTTAATACATCAAGTGTCTCACTTGCAGATTTATTCAATTCAATAAACATTTATTAATGCAATTCAACTCCATCACCTCTATGTGTGAACAGAATTTTCACAAATCTTGGTAATACTGTTCTAAAATAACACATCACTCATTTCTGTAGCAGTACTAAACATGTACTTCTCTTCACCATAGCTGCTAGGACAAGACTGATTGGAGAACCTCAAAAATACTGCTGCACCAAGTTGAGTCATGTCATTACTGACCACCACAGCGCCTCTCCGTTTCAGTAAGGCATACAAGCATACCATTATCATTGCTTCAGTCATACCTCATGTGTTATGGCTATTAAATGAGTTTTATGAACAAGAAAGAACGACCAGTATCTCAATTAGGGTTCTACTGGTGATTTCTCTCATGATGAACAAAATGAAAAAAAAAGTTTGAAAAACACTACTTCAGTCTACTTTTTATTACTGGATTAAAAGTAGCTTCAAGACTTTTAAGAGAAAGTACAACAAACTATTTGAAATCTGTTAAGAATGGATATACAAGAGAACAAGATAACACAACAAGGTTACGTTTTTTTCATTGTTCTCATTTTTTAAAACAGTGAAGAAAAAATGTTGACTACTATTTTCACAGCAGTCACTAGAAACTTGCAAGAATTCTAACAAGCCACTTCTATGAGACAGATGGATATCTATAGGCGTTTATCAAAAGATTAATTCCTTACCATCACAAAACAAGCCCCCAAAAGACAGAAGACAGTAGGAAGAAAAATTTCCTGAACATCTGTTGATCCTTAGTATTTTACAGCACCTTTTTTTAGTTAATTCTATTCAATTCAATCAACATACATTAAGCACCATCTACTAGGATTAAGATGAGAAGGACAGAAAGAACTACTAAGGTACTAGAGTCTTGGTCCTCAGTAATTATGTGCGTGGGCAGAGCTTCTAATGCCTGAGGTGAGGAAAAACCCAATATGGGGAGTCCAAGCTCCATTTTGGTCTGGAAAACCCATTAATGCCATTTGGAAACCTCATTGCACTTCAGGGATGCTTCAGAGAAGTTAAAGATTCTCAAAGCATCAAGGAGCTACCATTCACTTCTAAGACGGGAAAGCCTATTGACACTAGGTCATTGCTGCAACAGAAAAGTTCATCTTCTTTAGGAATCAACATGTACCATAATATGCACTGGCTATTTATTTTTCCCAGGTATTATTCAAAGTATTGTTACTCTTCTTAATTATAGTGGAAGACTAAAAGTCTTTTACAAAAAATTAGACAACAACAAGATAAAGTACTTTTCACAACTACAGCGAGGGAGTTTTTAACTGGCAAAACAAAAGGATAAGACAGAATTCTGATATGAAATAAAAAAATTTCTTGCATAAACAATATCAATGCAGCTAAGAGAAATTCTATTTTTGAGGAAAAAAATCTTTTCATCAAATACCTCTTGCATAATATAAAAATATAAGATTTATACAACTATATGACAAAGAGTCATTTTAAACCCAAACTTAAATCTTGACCATCTCCTTTCAGATCGCATTAGAGGCAGCCCAGCATCCTGAAATCAAGAGCTTTCCTGAAAAGCAACCTCTGTGAAAATGTAGCCCTGGCAAATGCTCCTGCAGGTGCTACAGTAAGTACTAAAGAACAAGAAAACAAAGTCCTTGCCATCAAACTCAATGGCACTGTTAAATAACAGAAGGAACTGATGAATTTATCAGTAGAAATGACATTAAAGAAGAGAGATTACTCTAAGAGCTTTTGCTACAGCACCTTAAAGCCTATGGGACTTGTCTGACTTGCAGCTGAAATACTTCCTGTGTTGTTTTCCCCAACCCCCATTAGAATATGAGCTCCTTGAGAGCAGGTCTTGCCTTGCTTTTTCATTTTTATACACAAGACTTAGCAAAGTGAATTGCACATAAAAAGTACTTAATAAATGCTTCATTCATTTCCCCAATAGTTAAGTGTTTAAAAAATATCAACAGTTCTCAAAAGAACTATCAAACCATTTAAGCACATGAAAGACTGCTCCCAACCAGGAGCCAAAAGTCCCAGCAAAGCAGGTACTCCAGAAGACCTTTCCTCTAATTTTACTACCAAATCCCCCTTTTACCTCTACAGGAGAGGGAACTCTGAGAATCCCTTTTCCAATTGACCCCCAGACCCTCCTCTTCCCAAGAGTTACAGGCCAACTCTTCTTAACTCCACTCAACCCACCAGGTGCCAGGTAGACATGGGCTACTATCCCTTGGATGAACAGGGATACAATCAGTTATTTAAGAACCTATTTACTATGTGCCAAGTACTAGGAATATAAAATAAAGGCAAATGACTGTCCCTGCTCAAGGAATTGACAGTCTAATGAAGAAGACAACATTCAAACAACTACATATAAGCAAAATATATACAGGATAAATTAGATAAATTAGAGATAATCAATAAAAGGAAGAATATCAATCAGCATTAAGAGGGATTGGGAAAAGATTCCTTCAGAAGGTGGAATTGCATCTGAGACTTGAAAGAAGTCAGAAAAGCCAGGAGGCAGAGATGAGGGGAGAGAATTCCAAGTGTAAGGGACAGCCAGTGAAAATGCCTGTACTCTGAAGGTGTTTGAGAAACAACAATGAGGTCAGTGTCACTGGATGGCAGCGTACAGGGGAGTGAATAAAGTGTAAGAGGACTGTAAAGGGAAGGAAGGGACCAGGTTATTAAGGGTTTTACAAGCTAGAAGATTTAATATTTAATCTTGGAGACAATCGTGATCCACTGGAATTTACAGAACTGGGGAAGAGCGGAAAAGATGAAGTACTCATACCTACTCTTTAGGAAAATTAATTTGACAGCTAAGTAGAGGATGGACACAAGTAGGGAGACTTGAGACAAGACCAATCAGAAGGCTAGCTAGGGTCCAGAGATATTGGTAGCATCAAAGGAGAAAAAGAGATACTGTGAAGGTAAGATCATTAGGACTTGAGATCAGACATGAGAGGTAACAACAGTGAGAAGTCTAGGATGATACCTAAGTTTCAAGTTTAAGTAATTGGGAGGATGGTGGCACCTGCACAGTAATAGGGAAATTCAGAAGAAGCAAAAGGTTGAGGGTTGCTTGGAGGTGAGGGGGAGGAATTTGAAAAGTTCAGGTTGATTTTAAAATGTCTATGAATGAAACATCCATTTGAGATGTCCAATGGGCAGTTAGAAATGTGAGACTAGGGTTAAGAGGTTAGGCTAGAAAGCAAGATTTAAGAATCATATAACTAATGTAATTGCCAAGCATAACAGCAGAGAGAAGGCCCAGGAAAGAGCCCTATGGAATAGCCACTATTAGTGGGTTTTCACAAACTAAAATCTTTCTGAGATGATGGAACATCAAGCCTTGCTCTGCCACTGAGCCCTAACGATCACCGGACCTTATTATCTGTTCTAATGCTATGACCTTCAGACCCTAGACCTTATATGCCATCAGCCTTGCCAATGCCCAAAGGACTATGGGTCATTCCATTCTTCTCAATTTTCTTATCAAATCTTAGGGAGCTTTTCTAGCTGTATCCAAATTGCTTAGCACATAAACTTTTAAATGTTTTTATTAATTCAAATAATGAACAATAGGTCTCATTTCAAACACAGATAATGAGCAAACATGGAAAATGTCAATGTTGGAGGGGGGAAAGAGGCATACTAATACACTGTCACTGAAACTGTAAATTGTCCCACCACCTACTATGTGCCAGGAACTAAGCTAAACATTTTACAGATATTATCTCATTTAATCCTCACAAAAATCATGAGGCGGGTGCTATTATTATCCCCATTTTACAACTGAATAAACTATTTACACATGTGTAAATCAATTTGAAATTATGTTGAAAAAGTGACAAATGCCCATACCGTTTGACACAAGAAACTCTAATGAGAAACATAAACCCCCAAGGTCCAATAAATAGTCCCATTTATAGCAATATATTCATAGAAGCACTTTTTGTGGTAATTTAATTCAATAAACATTTATTAAGCCCCCATTGTGTCAAAAAGCCCAAGAATACAGAGCTACAACCAAGCACAGTTACTCATGGAAAAAGTTAAGTTACCTGGAAAGTTCTAATCTACACTCTCTATATAGGATAATCTCTAGGAGGAGTGCATTGTTCCGTTCACCAGTCCTCTAATAAGAGAGGAGAGGCAACTGAGGATAACAAAGAAATGGAAATCCAGTTAAGTACCTACTGGGAATAGCTAAACAAATTGAGGTACATGAATGTAATAGATTATTACTGCACTGTTAAAAAAAATGACTATGAGGAATTCAGAGAAACTAAGGAAAGGAAATCGATTGATGCAGACAAGTGAACAAATCCAGGAAAAAAAAATACACGACTAAGATATTGTAAGTGGACAATAGCAGAGTAGAAGCACAAACTTGTCACGAGCTCCCGCTCCAATCACTTCCAATACATGTAAAAAAAAATTACTCTAAACAAACTTTAGAGCTAAAGAACCCACAAAGTGACAGAGAGAAACAAATCTCCCGATGAAGGAAGCCCGGCAGGCAAACAGGAAGGGCCTATCCCACTGAGCTGGGAGCCAAGTGCAGTCACACACCCGTACCACACCCACACATGATTCTGACCCCATGGCAGCCCCAACCAGTAGAAGCCAGAACAGACTTCAGGAGAATGAATCACCAGCAGCTGTGGTGTTTCCAGACTTCTCAACCCACAAACGCCAAAGACAAAGTAAAAGGTCAGTGTGGCACTCTTTTGGATGGGAAGGGGGATAGGGGAAACGGGAGAGTACGGTCCGGCCCCTGACCCCAAGGGAGAAGAGGTGGAGGTGGCTGCCACCACTTGGCTGCCTCAGGAGCTCCTGGCCTGCAGACAGTAGGGGGACCAAGTGACCATTCAGAGGGGAATCACTTGCTTTAACCTGCTTGGATCTGGGTCATGGTCTTGGGTGGTTGTCCTGGGGTGTGTGGCCAGTGTGCCAGAACTTGTGGGGGCTGCAGACAGGGTACTTTTCTAATAATTCTGGCAGGTGCGAAAACCCCAGCAATTTGGGACAAAGTTCTCACCTCTGGAAGCAGAGTTCTACTGTGGCAAAGAGTTCAAAAGTCAAGTAATTGGATGGCAGCATGAGAAAGCAAAGAAAGCAGAGCAAACCGACATTAGACTCCTATTTCGGGGACAAAAAGGATCAAAGCATGGAATGGCAGGAAGACAAAGAAGTCAGAACTCCTGCTTGAAAAGATTCCAAGAAAAATATGAACTGCTTACAGGCCATAGAGGAGTTTAAGAAGGATTTTGAAAACCAAACAAGAGAAGTAGAAGAAAAATTGGGAAGAGAAATGAGAATTATGCAAGAAAACCATGTAAAAAGACAACAACCTGACTGATGAAAATAACACCTTAAAAAATAGTAGACTAGGGCAGCTAGGTGGTACAATGAATAGAGCACCAGCCCTGGTGTCAGGAGGACCTGAGTCCAAATCTGGCCTCAGACATTTAATAAAAAAAGAAAAAAAAAAAAAACCTAGCCATGTGACCTTGGGCAAGTCACTTAACCCCAACTGCCCTCCAAACAGCAAAAAAAAATAAAATAAAATAAAATAGACTAACTCAAATGGCAAAAGAGGCTCAAAAAAGCCAATGAGGCGAAGAATGCCTTCAAAAGCCAAATTTGCCTGATGGAATTCCTTCAGGATTACATTGGATCAAATGGAAGCTAGTGACTTTATGAGAAATCAAGATACTATTAAACAGATCCAAACAAATGAAAAAAATAGAAGGCAATGTGAAATATCTCATTGGGAAAACCACTGACCTGGAAAATAGATTCAGGAGAGATAATTTAAAAATTATTGGACTACCTGAAAGCCATGATCAAAAAATGGGCCTAGAAATCATCCTTCAAGAAATTCTCAAGGAAAACTGCCCTGATGTTTTAGAACCAGAGGGCAAAACAGAGGTTGAAAGAATCCACCAATCACCTCTTGTAAAAGATCCTAAAAAGAAAACTCCTAGGAATATTACAGCCAGGTTCTGGAGTTCCCAGATCAAGGAGAAAATAATACAAGCAGCTAAGAAGAAACAATTTGAATATTGTGGAAACACAATAGGACCTGGCAGCTTCTACATTGAGGAATCAAAGGGCTTGCAATATGATTAAAGGAGCTGGGATTAAAACCAATAATCACCTACCCAGCAAAACTGAGTATCATGTTTCAGGGAAAAATTTGGTCATTCAATGAAATAGAGGACTTTCAAGCATTCTTGATGAAAAACCCAAAGGTGAATAGAAAACCTGACATTCAGATAAAAGAAGCAAGAGAAGCTTGAAAAGGTAAACAAGGAAGAGAAATCATAAAGAACTTATCAGAGTTGAACTATTTACATTCCTACATGGAAAAATGATAATTATAACTTATAAAACTTTTTTCAATATGAGAATAGTTGAAGGGAATATAAATGAACATATATATGTATACATACATATTTATGTCTATATAGAAGGGTATATGGGCATATGAATACATATGTGAGGGTGTGTATATATATGTACGGGTATACATAGACAGAGGGCACAGGACTAAGTGAACAGGAAGGGATGACACTTAAAAGGTGAAATTGAAAGGTGAGAGAGGAATATAATGAGAGGAGATGGGGAGAGACAGAATGGGGTAAATTATTTCATATAGAAGAGGTAAGAAAAAAGTGTTACAATGGAGGGGAAGAACAGAGAGGCAAAAGGGAATGAGACAACCTTACTCTCATTGAATTTGGCTTAGGGAGGGAATGGCATATCTCACCCTACAAGAGAGTAGGGGGGAAGGAGATGAGAGGGGAGATGATGAAAGGGAGGGCAGGCTGGGGGAAGGGAATTAGGAAGCACACACTTTTGAAAAGGGACAGCAAAAAAGTAGAGACTAGAACAAGTGAGGGGTGGGATGGGATGGAGGGAAATATAGTCAGTCTTTCACAATATACCCACTATGGAAATGTTTTGCATAGCTACACATGTACAACCTACATGGAATTGCCTATCTTCCCAGTAAGGGTGGGTGACGAGGGAGGAAAGGAAAGAATTTGGAATTCAAAGTTTTAAAATCAAATGTTTAAAATATAAATAAATATATATATATATAAAATTTTTTTACATGCAACTGGGAAATAAGATGTATAGGCACTGGGGTATAGAGATTCATCTTGTCCTACTGGAAAGTCAGAGGGAGGATAGGGGAGGATATAGAGGGGGTATACAGTGGGATCACTGTTTAAGGGTGGTAGGTAGGGCAAAAAACAGGGAGAAAATTTGTAACTCAAAATCTTGTGGAAATGAATGATGTTACTAAAAATAAACAAAAAAATCTAATTTAAAAAAATGCCCTGATATTCTAGAAGCAGAGGGCAAAATAGAAATTGAAAGAATTCACTGATCACCTCTGAAAAAGATCCCAAAAAGAAAACTCCTAGGAATATTATAGCCAAATTCCAGAGTTCCCAGGTAAAGGAGAAAATACTGGCAGCAGTCAGGAAGAAACAATTTGAATATTGTGGAAACACAATCAGGATAACACAAGTCCTAGCAGCTTCTACATTAAGGGATTGAAGGGCTTGGAATATGATATTCTGGAGGTGAAAGGAGCTAGGACTAAAACCAAGAATCATCTACCCAGCAAAACTGAGTATAATGTTACAGGGGAAAATATGGTCATTCAATGAAATAGAGCATTTTCAAGCATTCTTGATGAAAAAAAAACAGAGCTGAAAAGAAAATCTGACTTTCAAATACAATAAGCAAGAGAAGTATGAGAAGGTAAACAGGAAAAAGAAATCATTAAGGATCTTATTAAAGTTGAACTATTTACATTCCTACACGGAAAAATGGTAATTGTAACTCAAGACTTTTCTCAGTATGAGGACAGTTGAAGGGAATATATATGTAAACATACATATATATGTATACATACATATGTGTGTATGAGGATATATGTGTATATATGCAAGTATGGGCATATGTATGTTCATGTATACATAGAGGGCACAGGATGAGTTGAATATGAAGGCATGATATCTGAAAAATAAAATTAAGAGGTGAGAGAGGAATTTATTGGGAGAAGGAGAAAGGGAAAGCTAGATAAGGGTAAATTGTCTCAGATAAAAGAGGAATGAGAAAATTGTTACAATGCAGGGGAAGAGCAGGAAGGTGAAAGGGGATGGGACATCCTTATTGTCACTGAATTTGGCTTAAGGAGGGAATAACATACACAACTGGGTATCTTACTATACAGGAAAATAGGGGGGTAGGGGATAAGAGGGGGGAATGATAGAAGGGAGGGCAGACTGGGGGAAAGGGTAATTAGAAACAAACACTTTTGGGCAGGGTCAAAGTAGAAAACAGAATAAGTGGGGGGCAGGATAGGATAGAGGGAAATATAGTTAGTCTTTCACAATATAACTACTATGGAAATGATTTGGGTAACTACACATGTACAACCTATATTGAATTGCTTATCTTCCCAGTGGGGGCAGGTGAGGAGAGAGGAAGGGAAAAAATCTGGAACTCAGTTTTAAAAACAAATGGTTTTTTTAAAAAACTGGGTTTTTTTACCTGCAACTGGGAAATAAGATCTATAGGCACTGGGGTACAGAAATCCATCTTGCCCTATTAGAAAGTTAGGGGAGTGATGGGAGAGGTTATAAGAGAGAAAAGACTGGGGGAAGGGGTATTTGGTAGGCTTGCTATAAAAATGTTGTGGAAATGAATGCTGAAAACTAAAAATAAATAAAATTTTAAAAGATAAAAAAAATTTCTAAAAATAGAAAAAGACAATGTAAGTGGAAAAAAATAAAAATAAAGGGAAATTTAAGGCTGTGTAATGTTAACGACCATAAAATTTGGTCTTTGAAAAAATGTGTTTCATTCCCTTCATTTCTGAGGTGGTGGGGGTGGGGGGCGGTCTATGGTTGTGGAATACATATCATATACTGTCAATGAGTTGGCTATGGGTATGAGCATTTGTCACTTTTTCAGCATAATTTCAAAGTGATTTACACATGGTGTAAATAGTTTACTCAACTGTAAAATGGAGATAATACAAGCAACCACCTCATGATTTTTGTGAGGATTAAATGAGATACCTGTAAAATGTTTAGCTCAGTGCCTGGCACATAGGAGGTAGCAGACCAATTTACAGTTTCAATGACAGTATATAAGTACTCTGTTAAAAGAGATGGCTAGCTGGGTAGGGAGAATGGTAGAGATATACTCACAGATTCAAGTGCTATAAAAAACAAAAATATTAACTCCTTTAAAAATCCAATGGAATAAGATGTTGGCCTGCATGGTGGGAGAACAGGACAAGAGAGGGAAATATGCATTAACTCTGCTATGGCTTTAAGTATTTTACAAATACAATCACTGTTTTCCTTTCAATCAATCTTTAACTTTCTAACATTATATACCAAATTGCAACAAATTTAGACACAAAATTTTCTTTCATGAACACACCTAGGTTTTTTGACTAAGTTACTAAAAAACAAAACAGTATTTATTATATTGAGTACCACTTAAAGTACTAATTTCAATAGCAATGATAATTTGGGATTAAAATAATGCCAAATGGAACAGGAATAAATAACAGAGAAAGAGTTTCAAGAAATAAAGTCAATGACTGACAATGTCTAGCCCAGGGGTTAGTTAACCCAGGGTATCTAAGTTACGTTTGGACCCTTCCTCTCCCTTCAATAGTCTGGTGAAATCTACAAACCCTCTACTCAAAATGTTTTTAAATGCACAAAATAAAATACACAGATTACAAGGGAAATGTTCAGAACTCCAATTAATATAGCAACTAATTGTGACTTGAATGAAACTGGTAAAGGAAGACTTCCTCCTCTGAAAGAGGTGTAAGCCTAAGCTGTGAAATAAGACAACTGATCAGACTTTGCCAATGCATTGGTGTTTTTTCCCTCCTGTTTTCCCTAGCTATACTTCTTTGTGGCAAAGGTTTCTATTGGAGGTGGAACATTTATTTGATAGAAACTAAGTTCCTTGAGGGCAGGAACTATTCCTCTTCTCAGCTTTGTATCTTTAATAATTGGAACAATGACATTTTAAAACTTCTTGATAATTAATAAAAAAAAAAAAAAGAAAAAGCAAGACATTCTAGAGATGACCTAGTACAGATAGTTTTTAGGATGATTAGGAATGGGGAACATATGTCCATTTGGAGAAATAGCTTATACAAAAACAAAGGCATGAAGCTGAAGGGTGTGGAAATAAATTTGACTAATCTGGACCAATTAGGAAGTTTAAAATCTCAATTGATATAAATTTTTTAAAAATAGTTAATTCAAACTAAGCTAACAAAGCAGAGATTCTACTTCAACAAGGATAAATTGTTAATTAGAAACATTTTTGTATGCAAAGATTGTTCTTAATATATATTCAACTGATAATATAATTAATAAGCCATTAAAAAGCTTTTTGTTCTGCTGATTAAAAAACTTCAGTTTAGCTCACAAATTCCAAGGTATGGGATTCCAAGTTAATCAAGTATAACTGTAGAGTTTAGGAATAGTAAGAATTATAGTAAGATGAGAGTAACTAGCTAGCTAGTGGAACCTTGAAAGCCAGGCCCCAGTCCAGATTTGACAAAAAGGAGTAATCAGAAAAAAATTACATTTGAAAAAGATGACTCTAGTAGTTATATAAGACAGAATGGAAGAAGAATGTATTAGGGGTAGGTAGACCAATCAGTCTAGTAGACTGCTGTTAACAACTCAGATAGGAAGTGCTGTGGCTAGGACGGTAGCAGCATAATGTTTTTTTTTTTTGGGGGGGGGGAGGGCAATTGGGATTAAGGTCACAGGGCTAGTTTTTGTGTTAAGTGTCTGAGGTCATATTTGAACTCAGGTCTTTCTGACTCCAGGGCCAGTGCTCTACTCACTGCACCACCTAGTTGCCCCCAAATAAATGTTTTTCTAAAAAGGTTAAGTCTTTTCTTCGAGGAGAAGGAAAAAACAGCAGGACTTGATAATGAATTGGTTGTGGAAGGTGGAAAGTTGAAAATGGCTCTATAGTCATACATACCTAAGGACTAGTAGCATTTCAATGGCACAAGAAACTAGAAATGGTTGACTTGGGGTAAGGAATTGAAGGAAAGATGTAAAAACTGAGCATTCAATTTACCCTGTTCAAATTTCAAAAGTTAACAAAATATGTAAGTCATCTTACAGACAAGTAGAAATACAGAAATAGAAAGGCAGAAACAAAAAACTGGCTAGAAAAATCCATTAGGTTATTCCCGATTTTGGCCACTAAAACAAGAAGAGCAAAAAAAGATGCTTTTGTGGAGGAAAAACATGACAGAAGGCCCTAAAACTTCTGTAATTAGGAAAAGTCATATCTGTAAATAAAAACTAACCCACAAAAATACAGTTCACTCTCCCAGTCATGGGTGACAGAAATAGCAATAATAAATACAGAGATATTTAGATGACTACTCATCTCCCTAATAATTCTTGACTCCCAATCTTTCTCTTGATTAGAGCCAAAAGACATGGGGATCAAGAGGCAGGAGCTACAAGAGCTCTAGCAGTAAAATAAGAAACACATATACTCTGGAGAATTTCTGGAGGAAACCTCAAGGAAAGACTAATCCCTTTGGAGCAACTGTTACTTTGCATTTTCAGGATTCATAGAACCAACTCTTTACTCTTCAACATGGGTCAATGTGGTTAGTAGAAAGAAAGACTAGCAGTGATCTTGGGCCAATCAATTAACCTTTGCTTCTCTGTTTCTTCATTTGAAGCAGGACAAATAGAACCTAAGCTCACAAGGTTTTGAGAAGCAAGGGCTATAAAGCAATAACAGGTTTTTTTTTTTCTCATAAGACTCCTCTAAATTTTAGAACTGAAGAGAAAACTTAAAAAGATAACCCAAATCTAATCCTTCCATTTCACATATAACAAAGAAAGAAAATAAGATTGATAGAATAAAGGAGGTCATAATAGTTAATTAGGAACAGAGCAGTGATTACAATTTAAGTCTCCCAACCACACTCTTGAATTATATGAAATCATGGATTGCTTCTGTATACCATAAATTTTTAAAACCATGAATCAGCAAATGGATCAGGTACATCAGTACCCATTACTCTGAGAAAATTTGCAATGTCCAATGTCAGTAAAGAAAAAGGGAAGAAGTCAATTAATTATACCTGGTTGACAAAATTAGACTCAAAACAAGCAAGTTCGAGAATTTTTGGCTTCTTAAAAGGTAAACATTTTAACACTGAAAATGTTCAAGGATTATTACAAAGAATAAAAATAAGCCAAGTGCTCTTTAAATTCAAGGAAAACATGCATTGGCATCAGAAAAACTACAAGTGAAGAGGATTATGATTATCTCCAACAATTCATAAAATTTATAAGCACTGAAAATTAGGGTGTCTATAAAATATTCTAATAATTTCCACAGACAAAGAACACCACTTGTTTGGCTTTATTGCCTCACCATCAATACCAGATCACCAATTCACAACAGCTTTAGCAAATTTATTTTCCTTCTGTTTTTCCTCAAGTAATTTCAACTATACTAAAAATCAAAAGAGAAGCTGGTATCACTTGGTTAATAGGCAAATTATCCACTGACACAATATCTTTGGATCTTATTGACTTGCATTTGAACTACAGATAAAAATCTTGAAAGAGTACTGTGCTGCTCCAAGTCTTGGTAGAGGATATCTTCCATAAGGAGAGAAGAGAACTTTCCCCCGCAAAGTGAATGAAGATTCAAATGACACATATCATTCTTTTTCTTAAAAATCTTGTTCTTACCCCACATTTTTCATCTTATGCTTTTATTTTCTTTTCATTTTTATAAACTATAAGCAGAATGTTTCATTCTTAAAGTTTATTTCCATTTTGACCAATTATCTAATGAACTTTTTCTCAATAGAATAACCATTAAGATGAGAATATGTAATTTACATACTCTACAGAGTAGTAAAATTTATAGTGGATTTTCATTATTAAATTCAAAGTATGAGATATTACTATAATTTATCAAGTGGGACATTTGAAAATTAACAACTAAAAAAGAAATTTCATGATGTCCAAATAAGCAATGTCTCCTTATGCTGGTGTCTATGTTTTACTCCTTGGTAGAATTGCCAAAAATATGTCATATTTACTTCCCCACCACTACCCTGTCCCCTATAACTTTAATTTCAAAGTTCTCCTGAGGGTCCTTTTAAATTTAATTGACAAATTCCTTTTGTATGACATGGAATTTTAAGGTTGGTCTCTTTCATTGAGGGAGAAAAGGGAGTAAGAGTGGTTATTTTTCACGCAGTGGAGAGACCTGGGGGTTCTTAATACACTCAATGTTGTAGGGAAGCTCATAAGGCTGTCTCTTCCAATCTCCCTAGCAATCATTACAGGAAATCTTTCCAGAACATCAGAAACAGGGGTCATCTGGTTGAACATTTCTAGTAAGGAAAAGCTCACTACTTTTAAGTGAGAACATGTTCCATTGTTGGACAGCTCTAATTGTTAAAATATTCTTTAGAGTGAGCTGAAATCTCAGTAGAAAATTCTAACTACTTTTGCCAACTGGAAGACAAAAATATATTCATTCTTCTTATCTAACAACTCTTCAAATATTTGAAGACAGCTATCAAGTCAGCTAGCTGGTAGGCATCATGGTTAAAGTAATAAACTTCAAGTTAAGAAGATCTAGGTTTGAATCTTGCCTCAGACTCTGAGTGAGTCACATAAACTTTCTTAGTCTCAGTTTTTTTGCATGTGATGAGAATAATAGTGTCACCTACCTCCAGGATTTTCTTGAGGACTAAATGAAATAATATATGTAAAGTACCTTTCAAACCTTAAATCACTTAACAAAATGTTAGCTATTATTACCCAGTCTTTCTCTTAAAATATCCTAGTTTCCTCTACTAATCTCATAAGACAGTAACCACTTCAAGACCTTTTACCAACCTGGTTACCCTGCCTTTTGGCATTTGAAGATATCACTCTAGAAATGTGCTACCCACAAAACTGGATAAAAATATTCTAAAATATGTTCTAAAAACACAGACTACAACTGAACCACTATATTCCTTGACCTGGACACTCTATTTCTATTAACAAAAGACAAATTTGGGTGTTTCCATGCCCATTTACATCAGCAATCCTATCAAAAGTGTAACATGAATCCCTAACTTCAGAAAAGAAAAACTGGGCAATGGGATGAAGACACTTTAGTTGTTATTTAAAAATACTGATCACTAACCAAACTCTTATGGAAAAAAAGTAGTTCCTGAATAACTAGGAAACTTGAAACTGTTAGAAGACTGACAAAATTATTAGGTATATTTAAGCACCAACACAACAAAATTAAAGAATGAATGACTCCTTAGGTCTATAAAATCAAGAATTAACTTGATAAGGAAAACTGAAGTATCCTGGTCTCCATCAGGCTTCCAAAGCTCAGGTCATTTTCTGTGGCTATTCAAAGCTTAGAGATGCTTCAAAAGGCTTCAAATTCTACTTCCCTTTTTTGTCCTCTTACTTTTAATACTATTTCTTTTTTTTAAACTTATCATTTATTGTTTTATAACTGTTTCCCCTACTTTATTCCTGCCCAAAGAACACAAGTGAGTACATTGTGCCTTGAACACACGGCACTGAAGTATTTGTGGAATGCTGTTAAATCAAAGTAGATTATTTCAATTGCTGACTAAAATGATATAGAACTTAACATTTATCCCTTTCTAAACCATTTTTATCATAAATATAAATTATAGAGGTTCTACAATGGTTGCATCCAACTAATAACTTCCTACAATTTTGAAAAACAGCAAATTACTTCTATCTGATGAACTCTCACTACTCACAGGAAAGAGGTCAATTAAAGACCCCTGTGTACATTAATGACAAATGGGGAGACCATTGTCATCAGTAGGTATTTATTAAGCATTGGAAAGAACTAGATAGTTTCTATGCTTGTAAAGTATGCTTAAGACTACAGCCCACACCAGCACATCCAACACACCACAAACTATACAAAAGTTTTGGGTTCTAGACAAACAGGTTTTTAAAAGGCCTGAAGTCACGGAGACCAGAGCTCAAATCCAATCTCAGACATGTATTAGCTGTGTGACCTTGAGGCAGTCATTTAACCTCTCTGTCTCAGTTTCCTCGACTGGAAAACAGGGATAATACTTGGTAAGGTTATTGTAAGGATTAAATGAGATATCTGTAAGGCATTTAGCTCAGTGCCTGGCAGGTAATAAGCGTTCTATAAATGTTAATTATCATCATCATCAGTAGGTTTTAAAGTCATCATTAATATGAGACCCACCATCTTTTCTCCAGTGAATAGCTATTCACTCAAGAGAACAGAAAGGCTTCAAAATAATGAATGTGCTATGCTTCTAGGGGAAGTCTTAAATTTAAAGACGTTAAGTTCTAACTAAGAATCACAGGGCATTGAAATCACTTTCAAGCTGCAAAACTGCTCCTTCCAAACTCCAAAGAGTTAGAATTGGCTCAGCTATGGCACTTAGCTTAGAGAGCTCTTCGGGTGGTTGCCCCCACCCCTCCCTCAATGGACACTACGAATGAATGACAGAGGCATCAGAGCTAAATTTAAATTTCCTGGCTTTTGCCACAAAGCTAAAACTAACGAAAGCATGTGGCCAACTCGAGCGTTTTTAATGTGATCTTCTGCATCCCTCCGACTGGCTGGATACCCAGGAGGGCAGCATGGGTAGTACTGCACTTTGCAAGAAAGGAGGGTGGGAGGGGGTGGAAATAAAGGAAAAAGGACCCCATCCCACCACGATCCGGTCCCCCGCCATGCAGTTACAGGGGCTTTGCACCCATTACCCCACACCAGGAACACTTTTTTTGCACAGTCTGAGCAAGTCTGTAGTGTCAGCAGGACTTCCCCCGCCGCCGCCGCGCCCCCCCCCCCCCCCCCCGACCCCCCCCCCCCCCCCCAACCCCCCCCCCCCCCCCCCCGACATATTTTGCCCTCGTCCGATGCCTTCCCCCCTCCAGCCGCTTCCAGCCAGCAGCCAAGTCGTCCTTCACCCCGCCCAGCCCAAACGTGCGCGTCTCTTCCCCCCGGCCCGCTCGCTCTAGCCCGCCCGGGCTCATCTCGGAGGCGAAGTGTGGCACAGGCCAATCCTCACACTTTACCGTCTTCTCCTCGCACACATTTCCCGTCCAGCAAACTGCTGCCCGGAGGGGGGGAGGGGGAGGGAAGCGGGAAGGGGGGGGAGCCACCGAGGAGGAGCAAGACCGTCGAGCTGGAAACAGCCCCCAGCGACGAGGGTGGCGGGGCAGGGGAGGGGGCCGGGGGGGGGGAGAGGGGCGGGGGTAGGGGGGAGGGGGGGGGGCTGGGGCCGCCGCCGCCGCCGCCGGGCTGCCGACACTTTGTTTCAGTTGGGTCCCTGTGTGGCCTCCGCTTCCTCCTCCTCCTCCTCCTCCTCCCCGCTGCCCGGGAGCTCAGGACGAGCCTCTCGCACTCCAATGCCAGTGCGGGGCTGGCGGCGGCGGCGGCGCTGCTGGGGCTGTGCGCAAGAGCAGCTGCGCAACTCGCCCTCCTCGCCCCCTCGGCTCCCTCACTCCCCGGCGGCCCGGCTCCGGCTCATAGCTCTCCCGACGCGGGGCTGAGTGTGGGGCGGCTGCTGCTGCTGCCGCCGCGGCTGCTGAAGCTGCTGTTGCCGCCGCGGCTGCTGCGGCTGCTGCTGCCGCCGCTGCTGCTGCACGGTGGCGGCGGCGGGTGGCTCCCCGGCTCCCCCTCTCCGGTGTAGTGCAAAAAGCTTCCTACTTCGACCAAAAAAAAAAAAAAAAAAAAAAAAAAAAAAACCCTGCCCCGACTACTGAGCATGCCCAGTGCGACCGCCCGAGCCACGGTGGAGTTCGAGGGTGGGGAATTCCACTTCTCCGGGTTTTCGGGGCCGCCACGAGGGGAGGGGGAGGGGGCAAGAGCGGAGGGGGGGAGGAGAAGTGGGGAGGGGAGGGGGGAGGTGGTGGGAGCGGGAGCCGAGCCTCGGGTTCAGCACTGGGACGGAACCCGAACGGGAGCAAGCTGTGCACGGAAGGGGAGGAGCCGAAGGGGAACGGTGGGAGGAGCCCCCCGGGAAAGTATCTTGCACACCCCGTCCGAGTTTACCTAGGTCGGATTCGCATAGGGTCGAGCTTCTTTCCGCCAGGGGTGGGAGGAGAGCGACCCTGAGGTTCTCGAAGTTGGCCAGTTTGGAGGAGGAGCATGGGAAGACAAGAACAGGCTGTGTTTGGGGATGACTTGGAGACCTAGAGAAAGAAGTTGGGAGGGGGTGGATTTAAAGTGGAGAGGAAGCATCTCCAGACACGGAGTTGGGACAGGAGCCTTTGGAGAGGGTCTGGCCAAGGTTTAGGGGGCACTCTACTGTCTTCTTGGAGGGGGACTATTTTCTTTGCCCGGGACTCCGGACTAGAGATCCAAATGGAGACACGTTTCTCTGCGATGGACAAGGCTGGCCATGAGCGATTCTGGAGCGGGACGTTCTCTATTGCAACACCTCCGGTGTAACAATAAATGGGAGAATCCTCTCCAAACGCTAGCATAGCCAGGACCTGCCACTCCCTCCTCCCCTCCTTTTCCTTTCCCTTCCCCGCTCGCAGGCCAATGTGACCTCTAGAACAGCTCCCACTCAGCTGGGTCCCCGAGGTCTCGTGGATCCTCCACTGTGGAGGAGAGAGAAAAGAAAGGAAGGAAGAGCGTGGCCAGCAGAAGACCTAGCAGGGATCCAGGGGTCCCGGCTCAAAGTAGCCCAAACTCAGCCCAATCCTCCCCCTTGGTCCCAAGGATGCCCACGAGGGGCCGCCCGGCGGGAAACTGTCCCCCTCGAGGGCATCGAGTGAAGTCTGAGAGGCACTAGTGGTACCCGGCACGCAACCTCTCTCTCGGGTTTCCCCAAGTGCCCCAGCCCTTCCCGTGCCTGGTCGCAGGGTTGAACCCACCGCTCTGCCCACGTCCCTCCTCCGTCCCAATTTCTCATTCGGCTGTTCGTAAAACCCGGAGCGAAATGGATTCCACACACACCGAAACTCCATGTGGCGCTTGCAGCTAGACTGGGCATGCTCCAGAAGGGAGAGCAGGTTTTTTAGTTTTAAGTGGGGAATTGCAGTGGGTCGTAATCGAAGGCAGAGACAACTGCTGTCACTTACTTCCATGTACACCTGCTCATCAGCCTCCCTTCCTCCCCACTGCGGCTTCCCTATTTCAAGATACAACCCTTAGGAAGTTGGTGGGTAAGAAAGTACCAACACAAAGAAGGGTAGCCTACACCAAGTCATCTTTCCATGTGGCAGTGGTAGTTCTCCATGTAGAGAAAGATGGTTAGCAGTAGCAGCCCGATGCCCACACTCCAAATTAATAACTAGATTAAGATCGATTTGTCCAGCCATACAAATCCTGGACTGCTATGTTCCCAAATCGTGCCATGACTTCCTACTCCCGGTCACGCGCTCTTCCCCTCCCTCAGTTATCTAAATTCTACTCTTCCATGAAGGCCAAACTCCAGTCTTGAAGGAGGATTAGTGGGTGAGAATCCGAGCTGCAACGGGGATTAGAGATCACCTGGTCCAACCCTCTCCTTTTTCAGAGGAGGAAATTGAGGCCCAGAGTTTACCTGACTTGGCCAAAGTCATCCAAGTAGTATAGTGGCAGATCCGATTCCAATGCAAGGCAGCGATTAAGTAGTAGACCATAGCAGAGCACACAGGGATTGCAAACAGATCTTTGAGATAATAGGTGTTACCATCATCATTTTACAGAGGAGGAAACTGACACTTGGAAGAAAGAAGTCACTTTCCTAAGGTCTCACATCTAGTCAGGATTTGAACCCATCTTTCTGACACTTGTCCCAGATGCCACATTGCCTCTATCAGGAAAACATTTACTGCCAACAGTCCACACTGAAAGCTTTGTCCTTGGAGCTCCTCTAGCCAATGTGAATTATTTTGCAGCCTTATCATGTGCATTAAAAGATAGTGTTCCCAACTAGACTGTAAGCACACTGAGGACAAGGCTTCATTTATTTTGTATTCCTAGCACAGTGCCTGATCTAGATTTGCTGGTAGTGATAATCATCAAAACCTACTTATATTCACACATGCAAAAAATAACAGGGACAAAATCCTTATCTACCAACAGTTTACAGTACCAATTATAGAAATGGCTAGGAAGGGTTAACAGAACCACAGAGAAAAATCTACCTACCTCACAGGGATATTGTGAGGCAAGTTCTTTGTAAACTAAGCCTTAAACAGATATTAGTATCTCATATTTTAAAACTGTATGCATGGATAGATAAATACACATACTCTCATTCCTCAGACAAAAACCTTGATCTTTTCAATGAACAATAGAATTTTTCAGGTACTCACAATGACACCCAGGCTTAAGTTTGTAAAAGTTCAAGGAATTCACGTAAGAACCTCCATAATTAAATTACTCATTAAGGAAGACAAAATGAAAGAAATTGAAGTGGCACAGGGAAGAAAAGAACACTGGATCTAGGATCGTAGGACTCGGGCTTAACATCAAGTCTGTACTTACTACTCTACACTTGAAGCAAGTCACTTAAACCTGTCTCTGCCTCAGTTTCCTCATCCAGAAAATTAGTCGAATGTGCTAGCTAATTAGGTCACAAAACTCTAAATCCTATAACTATACATTTAATGTACACAAGGTAAATACGTTTAATTTTTCTTTAATCAGGAAAGGAGCATTATATTCTCAGAAAGGTGCCATAAGAATGTCAAAGAATCACTTTCCACGGGTGAGCTGCTTTAAAAAGTGATCATCTTATTGTTTAGATGGCCATAGTAAATTATCAAATACATCAACAGTCAACAAGCATTAACCAAGCGCTTACTATAAGCCAAACATTGTGCTAGGTGCTGGGGATACAAATTCAAAATCGAGACAAAAATATGAAACTCCCATGTGTGCTGACAGCACTATAGGGCACTGCATTTGTATACCAAAATGTTTTAATTCTGGAAGACTGACTGATGGAGCCCTAATCGCGTCTTAGGTGCACAGCTGGTGAATTAAACCAGTGTATATCTTTTTTGTCTTCATCTGTGTCTACCTGACTTTTTCTACCCATTAGTCTCACTGTTAATAGCACAGGCAGAAGAATGGAGGATGGGATGTTAAAATAGCGACTGAGCTATGAACAACGTTTTCAAGAGCCCCTTTTCTGCTACCCTCTTTCCCCCTCCTTTCCACTACACTTGAAACCTCTAGTAACTTCTTCCCAAATGGGGGTTCTCCAGCTCATTAACTGTGGTTTTTTTAAAAATCAAATTCAGTTTTCTTCTCTCTCTCTTTTCACATAAGCAATAAGGCCGTGGACATATTTACATTAGCTTATGTAGTGGTTTGGATTGCTACTTCCTTTTGTGAAATAATGACGTTTTTGCAAGGGTTCTGCTCACCACATACACTGGGTGCTACAAAAGCACTCATTTTCTCAGTGAGTTGAAGTTATTAGTATGATGAAGTCCCTTCTATAATTCAGGGAAATTTCTTTGTTGTATTGTACCTTGAATGAATGCCAGAAACTACCTCTTGAAACATCCCAAGTTTTCATCTTACTTCTTAAGTAGTTAGCCCTAAAGCTACAGTACAACACACATGGCAATATCAGATTATTACCAGAAATGTGAGTCCTTACCTGCCGTAAATATGTTATAGAGCACCATCCATTCTTGAACTTTTCCTCGGTGGATACCTGAGGACCGCCAGACTAGTAACACATAAAGTGAATTTTTATGAAATACTCTCTCAGATCCTGATTCAGAAGAGCTCCACAATTTCAACAGGACAAAGAATAAGTGCTTTTCTAGAAAGTCTTCCTCCTTTTCTACCTTCAGTCTTAAAAGAGATCCTAGAATTTTCCCGATTCTCCCAAGAATCTACATTTCATCTGCATTTGAATCCTAAGTAAGTACCACCCGACTGGGGTAGGGGGTGGGATGTGGAAAAACCTGGAAGAAACTGAAGAATCCTAGTGGTTTATACTTTAGCCCTGAGGAAAAGGACTTCTGCCTACTTGAAGTCACTTTTTTTTTTAAATGAAGGTATTTATTACTTTTCAGTCTTACCAAAAGCATAGCTGGGATAATGTTTCCGGACTAGTCAGAGCTACCCTTCCCAAACTCTGGATTTAATACTGTGATGAAGTATTCTTCATCATGTTTGGCCTGGAGGTGGGAGTGGAATAAGGTAAAAATTTTACAGGGGAAAAAAAAACCTTAAACCTGAAAGCTTGCTGGGATTTCAACCTCTGGCTCACTTACAAGACAGGGTTTAGGGAGGTGGAACTAGATGAACTCAGAGGTACCATCTGGCTCTAAAATGTCATAATTCTAAGTCTAAATAAATAGAAAAATCCTCAACACAACCAGTCATAAAACAAACTCATGTTGGTTTCTTAAGGTCTTCATCGTGCTCAAAGCTTCCAATCTCCTTCTTTGACTAAATGCTGGCGTTGCACACCAGCTGCCATTTCCTATTCTGGCTAATCAGGAATGTCTGATTTCCAGCTTCAGCTGCTGCTTCCCTTCCTGGCCCAATTGTTAATTGCCCCCATCTCAACTGGCAGCCTCTCCCAGATTGAATCCATCACTGGTTCCAGATATCATTTCTCTCTTTCAAATAGAATTCTTAATATCTAAATGCAGCTGCCACAGTCCACCCACCCTTTCTCTCCACCCCCTAGCCCCCAGTCAAACCCTATTATTTGGCTTCTTCCTCCTTCTTGGTTGAGCCATAGGACTGATTCCATTCATTTCATTCTTAAGTCTAATTCTCTTAAGCAAATTCAGCACTTAGATATCATTCTGATTTGTGCTATTAGCTGACTCTGATTGCAGTAAAAGAAAGTTTATGTATACTTAGTGCACTTTTTTCCAAGTAACTGAAAAAAACCCAGTGGTTGTCCTACATCATTACAGGATTGATTGCTCAAAAAGAGAGCTTTGCTGTTGTTTTTCCATTTATTTGCAAATACATTACAACCTTTCTGTAAAGAGAAAGGAAAATAGATGATATATAGCTAATTATTAAGGAATAATTCAAAATGACCTCTGTAGTTCAAGTCATAGTAGCCCAATAACTTATTTTAGAATTCTGAAAAGCTATGTTACTCTGCTATCATTGATTAATAGGTGTGAAAATCACTTAAATGATACCATTGGACTTTATACTTGTCTGTAGAGACAGAGGCAAAATGAATAAAACCTTTGTCCTCTGTTCCCATTATATTACTTCTCTATTATAATTCTTGACCTACACACTCTCAGTACATTGGCTCTGTAAATTTGAAAGTAGCACCAGTGAGCTATGGTATACAATTGGGCCAGGTGATGAATAACTAGGGTTAGAATGAAGAAGAGTTTACTTGTAGGTGGGCAGGAACCAAGAGTAAGATGTGGGACAGAATAGAATCTACAAGTAGATATGGGTTTGGAACCAAGCTCAAGAAAAGATTCCCAGCTCAAGAACAGAGATGGAAATGAAAAGCAGAGAACTCCAGTCTAGCAAAGATGTTGTGCTCCTGAAATTAGGTCTCACTGATGTTTTTGTTTTTTGATTAATACACTATCTTCCCAAGGGTAGATTAGAAACACTTGCTAAGCAGAATCCTACTAAAATCCAAAGTAAAGGTAAAAAACGTTGCTAAATTCATACAAAAAATATCAATTAATCAATAAACATTTATAAGCACTTATTATATGCAAGGCCCTGTGCTAAGCCAGGGGGATACAAAAAGAGGCAAAAGACAGTCTTAACCCTCAAAAAACTCAGGTGATATAGATAACCCCTTCTATAATATACTTTTTTCCTGAACAGTAAAACCTTATTCATTTGGTCTAATTTGAGGAAATACTGGTTTGAATTAGTGAAGATTAAATTATAAAAATATTTTTGAAAAAATCCAGGGGATTTGTTTTTGTTTTACTTTTATTTCCAAACATACTCAGTAACTTGAATTAGGTTAACAAAATATTAACTAGATTTAAGTTTCATCAAAGACCAGCTTTAATGAAAAAAAAAAATGATTATTTACAAAGAGCATATAATTTGTATGTAGGTGGCTCTTCAAAGCAGTTTGTTCCCTTATGTAGTTTAATCACAGAATTTCAGAGTTGGAAGGGACCTCAGAGGCCATCTAGTCCAGCCTTGACTTGAACAAGAATACCCTCAACAACATGCCCATGGACATCCAGCTTTTGTTTGTTGACCTCTAGAAAGAGGGAATCCACTTCCTCCAGAGACAGCTCGTTCTATTTTAGGAGAATTCTCTTTTTTTAGGAAGTCTCTCCATTCAATCATAAAGTCTGCCTTTCTGCAATTTCCACCCATTACTCCTCTTTCTGCCCTCTGCGGCCAAGAAGAGTAAAACTCTTTAAAATGCTAGAAGACAATTATCGTTGCTCTCTTAAGATTTCTCCTTTCTAGGCTAAACATTCCCTGTTTCTTGCTTTTATAACTGAATTGCTTATTTTCTTTATAGATAGTAAGAATAAAGGCATGTTTTAAGTCCAAAATCTCCCTGAATTATAACGCTTTTTAAAGTAATAATTAATACGGCATTGCAGTATATATCTCAGGCCTATAAATTTGGTGTCAAAAGATAGACTGAAATATTCCTTAGATAAAGTGACCCCTCTGCCCCATTAAAAAATAGTATCATGGACCTTTTAAAACTAGAAGGAAACTAAGACAGCTTCTGATCAAATTCTTTAACTTTACTTTCTTTTCACAGATAGCCTTTGTTCTTACTTTACCTTCATTTCTAAATTTAATCTCTTTTACTTTCTCTAACTAGGGGTCTGCCCCTTGAAACAAAAAATTAAAAAAGAAGAAAAACAGCAGGTCAGCAAAACCAATCCATCCATCAAAACTGATAGATGAAGTATTCCATACTCATAATTCCCCACCTCTACAATTAAGTAAGATGGTACATTTTTTGAAATTTTCTCCGGGGAAGAGGCTAGAGGAAGAAGGAGAGAAGAGGGAATAAGCATTTAATATTTACTAATAAGTAAGTATTTATTTATACTATATGTAAGAGAACTAGCATTTATGCTAAGCAATAAACTGATGTAGTCTCATTTCTTCCAGAGCTAAGCTTCTTAGTCACTATAATTACATATTTTTCATTTGTTCTTTTTGTTGTTGTAGTTTGTTTTATTTAAATAGTTGTAATAATTTTGTATAATTTTTCCTGGTTCTGCTGATTCCACACTACATAAGTTTTTATAAGTTTTCTCTTGCTTCTCCAACTTTTTCCATATCCATAATTTCTTTTGTTTCAGTAATACTCTATTACATTTGTTTATTACAATTTGCTTAAACATTCCTCAATTCATGGGCATCTATCTACTTTGTTTCCAATTCTTTGCTACCACAAAAGTACTGTTATAAATATTGTGGTGTGTATGAGATCTTTCTATTTTCTTCCTCTTTGAGGTTTATAGCTAACAATGGGATCTTTGGGTCAAAGGATATGGACATTTTTGTAAGTATTTTTTTAAGCACAATTCTAAATTGCTTCCTAGAATGGTTGGACCAAATCATAGCCGCAACAATAGTTTATTTGCATATCTGACTTTCTGCTCCAACCTTGACAGTTTCTATCATATATGCTATTTTTTTTTTGAGGTGAGGAGAAATCTTAGGGTTGTTTTGACTTGCATTTCTCTCTCTCTCTCTCTCTCTCTCTTTTTGCTTTTTGGAAGGCAATTGGGATTGACTTGCCCAAAGTCACAAGGCTAGTAAGTGTGTCAAGTGTCTGAGGTCAAATTTGAACTCAGGTCCTCCTGACTCCAGGGCCGGTGCTCTATTCACAGTGCCACCTAGCCGCCTCTTGCATTTCTCTTATTAATAATTTGAAGTAGTATTTTATATAATTGCTATTAGTTTTTAAATATTTTGAGAACTGTTTATATCTTTTGACTACTTATCCATTGGGGAACAGCTTTTGTTATATATTGTGTTAATTCTCTATAAGTCTTGGCTCTTAGAACCTTATCAGACCTAATTAATACAAATTTTTTCCCCTAAATCATCTGCTTCCCTTTGCATTTATTTTATTCTTCCAAAAATTTTCAATTCCACATACCTGAAATGTTCTATTTCATCTTTTGTGATCCCCCTACCCCAAATACCTTTAATATCTGTCCTCTATTTCAGATATTTGAGTCACTCCAATGCCCTTAGAACAGTGTTACCTTGTATGGGGATTTCTTTGGTATATATGGTCCTTTTCGATTGCTTTCCCTATCTTTATTATCTTTAGTACAATTTCTACATCTTCTATAAACACTTCTAGAATGTAATAGTGAGGGTCCAAGTGTGGTCATTTTACTGTCTGTGATTGAGAAAACAATTTATTATAATAATTTTTCCAAATTTTACACTTTTCTTCTGTTTGTTGCCTTCTTTTCATTTTTATCCTTAAATATCCTAAAAATACCTATGCTTGGGTATCTTACCAAATTTTCTTTAAATTGATTTTACAATCTACTGTTTCCCTCTAGTTTATACAATAATATAGCTCATGACTATCCATCATTTTAAAAAAATTATATTTAGGGGCAGCCAGGTAGCACAGCGAGTAAGAGTGCCGGCTCCAGTGTTGAGAAGACCTGGAGATCGAATCCCAGGCTCAAACACTTAGCACCCACCCAGAAACACCTGGCCATGTAACCTTGAGCAAGTTACTTAACCCCAATTGCTTAGGGGCAGCCAGGTGGCTCAGCGAGTAAGAGCACCAGCTCCAGTGTCGGGATGACCTGGATCAAATCCGGGCTCAGATACTCAGCACCATACCCAGAAATAACTGGCCGTGTAACCTTGAGCAAGTTACTTAACCCCAATTACTTAAAAAAAAAAATTTATATTTAGAAACAAGTTTACATTTTAATCTGGTGTTATTTTGGAAGCCATCTCTGGCACAAAATTCAGATGTTTGTGGATTAAGGTACTTTCTGGGCTCTTTTGTTTTCCTGGTCATGGTGACTAATTTACCTTGGTTAAACTTCTGGATAAAATGATTATAGTTGGTGTCAATGCTATTTCTATTGTCCATTTCCTATTTTTTATGGTCATGTACCTGCTTAAATAGCTTAAGATTAAATTTTTTCAATTGCTTGGCATCTTTTTCTTATTTTTTGTTTTGTTTTTATTGATTTTAATCTTAGTTCTCATGAGTCTGATTGTACAGAGTACCCCTGTATTCAGGCAGAACTCCTACATCAATAACACCTCTTTTCCTGTTAGTAAAAATATTATCTATTTCATCCTTTATGTTATACTTTTGTGCTTGCTGTATCTAGTACCTACCAATTATTTTCTTGAGCATTTATGAAGTCCATACTATGTGCCAGGCTGGGGTTCTGGGGCTAAAAAAAAAAAAAAAGGCGATAATAGCCTGTTCTGTCAAGGGACTGACAATTTTATGGGGGAGACAACATGGAAACAACTATATACAAACAAAATATTTACAGAATAAAATGGAGATAATCACAAAGGGAAGGTACTACTACCGTTAAGGAAAACAAGGAAACAGGCTTCTTTTTGAAGGTAGAATTTTAGCTGAAGGTTGAAGGAATACAAGGGAATTGAGGAAACAGAGATGAAGAGGGAGAAAATTCCAAGCATGGGAGAGAACCAGTGGAAATTTCCAGTCAGGAGATGCCTCATACTTTACTAAGAAAATCAAGGTCACTCATCCCAACTACCTCTTCTATTCTCCTCCTCATGGAACAATCCCCTGATGTCACTCCCCACCCCTGCTCCCACCATTTCCTCTTCTACTCCAATCTCTGAAGAGATGATGGTCCTTCTCACCAAGGTTAACCCCTCAACACAAAACTTTGACCCCCATCCTTTTCTATCATCTCCAGCAGATTTCCTATTCTCTGCTCCCCCCCCCATCACCTCTCTCCTCTAATTTCTGATCTCTTCTTTTCTAGTTGTTTCCTCCCCACTTCCTATAGACAAACAAAAATCTGTCCCACCCTCTAAAACTTTCACTATATTCTACTATAGGCAGCTAGGTGGCGCAGTGCGTAGATTTCTGGGAACTCATCTTCCTGAGTTCAAATCTGGGTTCAAACACTTAATAACTGTGTGACCCTGGACAAGTCACTGAACCCTATTTATCTCAGTTTCCACATTTGTAGAATGACCTGGAGAAGGAAATGGCAAACCACTCCAGAATCTTTGCCAAGAAAACTCCAAAATGGGGTCATGAATAATCAAGCACAACTGAAACAGATGAACAACAGTATCCTACTAAGTCCTCAAGCTATCCTCTATGTTTATTCTCTTTCATAGCCAAATAAATAGGAAAAGACTGCTTCTACAGTCATTGTCCTCTTCACATTCTTTTAAACCCTCTGCAAAGACACATCTGACCTCATCATTCTATTGAAACCTCTCTTCAAAGTTACCAATGACCTCTTAATTTAAAAAACCTAATGACCTTTTCCCAATTCTAATCTCTTGACCCTTTTGAAGCATTTGATACCGTTAGGTACCCTCTACTCTTGTCTTTAGATTTTTCTCTCTTTGGGTTCTCTTCCTCCTTAGTGTTGGGCACTCCATCCATATTCCACCCTCCAATTGTCACTATATCCCAAAGTCCTATTGTGAACTCTTTCTTTTTTCTCTTTATACTATCTCATCGGATGACTTCACTAGAAATCATGGGTACAATTATCTCTGTGCACATAAGTCCCTGATCTATATGTGTTCAGCACTATAGTATCTCTTTCCTGAACTCCAGTCCACATCACCAATTGCCTATTTCAAATGAGATGTTCACTAGGGAACTCACACTTAATTATGTATAAAAACAAAACTCATTATCTTTCCTGTAGAACCCACTTCTCTATTGAACTTCCTTATTATTGTCAAGGGCACCATCATTCCTCCTAGTCACTCAGGTTGAAACCTCAGTGTTATCTTCAACTATTTGCTCCCCCCTCCCCCATTAGGTTGGATAATCATTTGCAAATTTTTGCTATTTCTATCTTCCTCATATCTCTTATATCTGTCTCCTCTTCACTCACCAAGACACCACCCTAATTGAGGCCTTCATTACCTCTTACTTGGAATATTTGATCTTCCTGTCTCGTCTCTCCCCTGTCTCCATCCTCCACAAGGCCACCAAAATGATTTTCCTAAAGCACTAATCTGACTATGTTGCCCTACTACTAACAAACTTCAGTGTTTCTCTATTAATTCTTGATCAAATTTAGACTCCTTCATTTATAACTTGGTCCCTTCTTACTTCTCCTGACATATTTCCCCCTTCCATACCCTCTAAAGTCCAGCCACACTGGCCTACTTATTTCTTACTTGTGATGTTCCATCTCCTTTTTCTTCATCAGGGTACTGGCTGTCTCCCATGTCTGTAATGCTTTTCCTTCTTACCTCTACTTCTTGGAATTCTAGGTCTTCTACAAGACTTCACTCAAGTTCCATGTTGTGAATGATGACTTTCTGAGTCCTCATAACTATATATAAGCCTTTCCTTCTAAAGTTATCTTGTGTCTGCTTGTTATCTGACCAGTATAATCTTCTTAGAATCTTTTGATTCTAGAATGCAAAACAGATTCTGCTTGTCTTTCTCTTCCTTATCTAAGATGGCATGGTCCTTTCTACCTAAGAGTCCCATCATTTCTACTTTAGTAACCAGTTTTCCTCCCCTTATTGGATATAATCAGGTTCAAAATAGCTATTTCCTTTATCCCTTCCTTAACTTTGGAAGAATGAAATTATTAACAAGGAAACTACTACTATATCATAGCTTCATGATGGTTGTTACTTGATTCTTCAATTTATCATTCATTTCCTCCTTCTCCCCTGAGTCATCTACACATAGGTTCCCAAAGTGGGCAATACCACCCCCCTGTAGTGGCACTGGAATGATCCAAGGTGGATAGTAGTAGACTTGGATGCAATTGGGGAATGTTGAATAAAAATAAAGGAGTGGTAGAAGCATAAGGAAAGAAGATAAGAAAAATTTGAAAAACCGTTCATGAATGTTTCATCTGCTATATAACAGAACTAAAGTCATAGTGATTACATTATTCCAAATAAACACACAAAATGCAAGTTATAACTGATCAGTAGTCAAGTCTCCCAACAGGTCTTAACAAGCAAGTGTTGGCAGGTGAGCACATTGTCAGGATGCTCAGCATGCATCAGCAGGGATATCTGTGTGTAATTACAATATAATACTATATAGTTACATGATACAATATTGCATCATCAAAATTTCAATGTAAGAAAAACCCCATAAATTTATGAATAAATTACTAAATTTAAGGTACCTAACTTGTGAAAAAAAATTTTAAATGATGCAAATTTAAAAAAAAAATTAAAGGGTTAAAGAAAGTAGATTTCCAGTGGGGCACTGAGTAATTTTTTTTTTTGAAAAGGGGGCAGTAGGCCAAGTAAGTTTGGGAACTTCTGATCTACAGTATTTTCCCACCTCACTACTACATCTGTTTCCCCCTGTATCACTGCTGACTCAAATTTTATCCATCATACTTCTGCTGTACAGTTTATGAATTTTCTCCCAGGAGTATAACTTCTTTATGTGCCTGATGATGTTTCTTGACAACATTAATCTACTCCTCCTTTTACCTAGTCTGTTCTGTTTGAGTAAAATTTGCCTTTCCAACTAGCAAGCTACCTTATAATACTTTGTTGAAACTTTTAGAAGGATCCATTAAAATGAATTTCTTTGTAAATTTATACAATTTTAGATTTCAAGAGACAGAAGGGACCTTACAGATCATCTAATCTAGTATAAACTTGCCCCTTCCTACCTTTCCAATATCTTTACATTCTACTGCCCTCCACATGCTCTGTGATCCAGTGTCACTGACCTCCTTGCTATTTCTTGCACAGGATTCTCTGTTTCCCAACAATGCATTTTCACTGGCTGTCCCCCATGCTGGGAATGTTCTCCTTCATCAGCTCTACTTCCTTACTTCTCTGGCTTTTTACACATCTCAACTAAAATTCTATCTTCTCCATGAAGCCTTTCCCAATCTCCCTTAATGCTAGTGCCTTTCCTCTGAGACCATCTCCAATTTATCCTGTATATTTTTTATTTGTTTATTGTTGATTTCAAGTTGTCTCTGCCCCTGGAATGTGAATCCCTAAGGGTAGAGACTGTGTTTTTGCATTTCTTTGTATTCCCAGTTCTTTGCACAGTGCCTGGAATGTGGTAAATCCTTGATAAATGCTTGCTGACTTGGCTCAGCTCATCTCACAGATGAGGAAGCTTATAGAAAATAAATGACTTTTCCATAATCAAAAGGCTAGTTACTGACAAAATTAGAATTTGAACTCATGTTTTCTGGCTGAATATAGTGCTCTTTCTCCAGTACTATGCTATCTCTCCCATTACACACATAATATAATCTTCTAAGCACTTTCCTTCTCCATGATGCTACTATCCAAGAGACTATCAAGGAAGAATTGGCAGGGGTTGTGACTGGATGTGGCACAAGACAAAGGGCAGGAAAAGGACAAAAATTAATCCAATTCTAAATCAGTCTAAGTCAGAATAGCTAGAAAATTATTTTATCCTTGATAGAAATAGGGAAATTAGGAGAGGGAGCCAGTCTTGGGGAGAAGGTAATGATTTGTCAAGTTGATAAAGATCCTTCAATCTTAAGCAAGTTTATTCTGAAGTCATCATGGGATGTTCAAGTAGATGTTGTCCAGTAGATTGTTGAAAATAGATGATTGGAGTTCAAGAGATAGTTTACAAATCAAGGAGTTATTCTCAATGATAATAGTTGACGCTGTGAAAATATATGTAATTTCTAAGGGAAAGAATGAGGCTAGAGAAAAATAGAGGATTGACTATTAAACCTTAGGAGATATTTAGTTATTGAGTGAAAAGACAAGAAGGAACTACATAATAAGAGAAGAATCTGTCAGAGAGGTAGATAAGATAGTATTTCAAAAACCAAGGAAATAGAAAATTTCAAGAAGGTAGAAGTGGTTAACAGTGCCAAATACTGCAGAGATGACAAACACCCTAGATAATTTAAACTACAATAAAATCTTATATCTTGCTGTTGGTCAATAATCATATTATTCTAGCTTTATTACCCACCCTGTCTGTCTTATTCTCCATAACAACTGTTCCAATACTTTTTTTCTCTCTCTTCTGCTGCCCTGATACACCTCCATCATTGACAATAGATCACATAGCCTCCTAATTAATTGAGAAGATTTAAGTCAAATGAATGAGTTCTGACAGCTTCTTAAAAATTTTAAGCATTGGGGCGGCCAGGTAGCACAGTGAGTAAGAGCACCGGCTAAAGTGTTGAGAAGACCTGGAGATCGAATCCCGGGCTCAGACACTTAGCACCCATCCAGAAACACCTGGCCGTGTAACCTTGAGCAAGTTGCTTAACCCCAATTGCTTAGGGGCAGCCAGGTGGCTCAGCAAGTAAGAGCACTGGCTCCTGTGTTGGGATGACCTGGGGGATCGAATCCGGGCTCAGATACTTAGCACCACACCCAAAAATCACTGGCTGTTTAACCTTGAGCAAGTTACTTAACCCCAATTACTTAAAAAAAAAAATTTAAGCATTATCTTTTTTGTGTCTGTCTCTCTTCTTTCCCTGCAGTCACAGAATAAATACCCTTACTATGGTTGATCCTATTTTACCAGATCTCCAAAACTCAGAACTAGAAGAGACCTCAGAAATTGTCTAGTCCAATCTGAATATAACTCCTTGACACTTTCTTACACCTTATCTAGAACCTTGCTTCCCCAGCTATTCTCTTCATTCTCTCTCTCACAATGAAATTTCTCTCTTTGAAATTTTCTTTGAAACATTCTCTGATCTCCCAAATCTTCCCCCAAAAAAGTCTTGCTATTCCATCTTTCTCCTTCCCCCACTTATAATCTTAACAAAATCATAGAATCTTAGACTTGAAAGAAACCTCAAAAGTCATTCATTACAGCCCATGTCTCAGGAAGAATTCCTTTTGCCATGTATACAAAAAGTAATGAATTCAAACTCTCACTGCAGTTCATTATATATTATTTATTAAATAAAATGAAGAAACCTTTCTCAATATTACTCATATGTAATTTATTAAGAAAGAAAATTAATAATAAAGCAAAGGCAAATTATTTACATTCTTTGCTTATGACAAAGTTCACAACTATCTCAAACCTTCAATATAATAGAAGATGACTCTTCTTCACTTTCAGACATGAAATTTCACCATTTAATTTATTTTGGATTCTGATTAAAGTCTTAAGAATCTTCATATTTCTTCTCAAGAGTTAAATTCAATCTCTCAGGAAAAGCTGGATTAAGTCCTTTTTCTTTATCCTCTATTGAGTCATCATAGAAAATAGTCTTTTGAGTGTACGCTATAACTGCCAATTCCTCATCAACACATCATAGAAATCTCTTTATGATGTTTCTTTATAGTTCCACAGTAAAAACAATTCGGACAAGGAAAAAGTTCATCTTCATCTTCTTCCCCTGTTTTCTCTTCAAATTCTTCATGCTTCTTCATAGACCAAAGATAAAACATACACATTTTCCCTGACATCATAGGGAAAAGCACCTTATAACAAAATATTTTTGTTATGCCAGCCCAAACTGCCTTGCCTATAACATTCCATTTGTTTTTTAAAGACATAATAGGGGCAGCTGGGTGGCGCAGTGAGTAAAGTGCCGGCCCTGGAGTCAGGAGGACCTGAGTTCGGTTCTGGCCTCAGACACTTAACACCCACACAAAAAAACTAGCCGTGTGACCTTGGGCAAGTTACTTAACCCCAATTGCCCTCCCAAAAGGCAAAAAAAAAAAAGACATAGTAACAATATCTATAGTTTCCATGGGAGAGACAAGTAAAACAGGTGTTGAACAGAATAAATACAAGATGGTCAGGAAGTGCTTAAGTTGAGTCTTTTGTTGTTGTTGTTGCTTTTTGGAGGGGGGAAGGCAGGACAATTGGGGTTAAGTGATTTGTCCAAGGTTACACAGCTAGAAAGTGTCTGAGGTCAAATTTGAACTCAGGTCCTCTTGACTCCAGGGCTAATGCTCAATAGGCTTCCCCACCTAAGTTGCCCCAAACTACTACTTTCTTTAAGACTCAACTTAAGGTACTACTAGGTGGTGCAGTGAATAGAGCACCAACCCTGAAGTCAGGAGGACCTGAGTTTAAATCCGGCCTCAGACATTTAACACTTACTAGCTGTGTGACCTTGGGCAAGTCACTTAACCCTAATTGTCTTGCCTTCCCCCCTCCAAAAAGCAACAACAACAAAAGACTCAACTTAAGCACTTCCTGAAGCCTCTAACTTTTAGTGCCCTCCTTCCATAAACCATCTTGTATTTATTCTGTTCAACACCTGTTTTACTTGTCTCTCCCATGGAAAAATGGGATAAGGACTATCCACCTATTGAGTTTGTGCAGTTTAGTAGATGAACAAGATCAAAATACAGATAACTTTAACACAGTCTAGAAAGGTTCAAAACAAAATTACATGTGAGATCCCAGAGGTAAGTTCCTCACTAATGAAAGGAAATAGGAAAGGCTTCCTGGGGCAGGTAATGTTTAAGTTGAGCTTTAAAGGGGGAATAGAAATTGAACAGGAGGGTGAGTGAGGACATTCCAGGAATAAGAGAATTATGAAAAAGAAGACATGGAATGATGAGAAGACAGAATGCTTAAGAAGCAAAGACCAGGGTTGGGTTGGGAGGAAAATATTATAATACAGTTATCCCTTCCACATCATGGGGGTAAAGGGTGCCCACCTTTTCTGGAAAATCTAAAATTTTTTGACCCTCCCTTCACAACAGAGGTTTGCATTTTCCCTTTTTCTTTTATGGGGTGTTTACAGTACCTTATCGTAAAAATTAGGTTAAGTATTTGGTCATAGGCTCTGTATTGTCTGTTGGCCTTCGTGTGTCATTTGTGACTTCCACAAAACTCCCCCAAAATTCCTATTTAATTTCTTATGCCGACCCATGATATATGAAAACCTCCACAGGGAAAGTTGCTGCGTGGAAGGGATGACTGTATAGACTGTGACAATTCATTGTGAAAGATCATACAAGCAAATGACCTTGAACATTACTCAGGAAGCAATCTAAGGAGCCACTGAAGATTTTTTTTTTTGCTTTTTGGAGGGGAGAAGGTAGGGCAGTTGGGGTTAAGTACTTGCCCAAAGTCACTAGTAAGTGTTAAGTGTCTGAGGCCAATTTGAACTCACCTTCTCCAGGGCCAGTGTACCACCTAGCCACCCCTCCACTGAAGATTTTTGAGCAGCAGAGTGACATGACAAGATCAGCACATGAGAAATATTATTCAGGGGCAGCCTGAGTCAAAGACAAAGCTCAAGTTTTGAAATAGGAGACAGAATGAAGTAGATAAATGAAACAGGTGTGTGGGGACAGAGAATGGGATAATAAGCTGATTTTGTAGAAGTTGAGTTTGAGAGTGGTGGTTCAACGGAGTGCAGATATCCTCATAGGTTGTTGGAGATGAGATTTGGAGCTCAGTGGAGAAGGTTAAAGCAGAAAGGGAAAAAGGGAAAAAGATCCAAGAACAGATCGTTGGGGAATGATAAGGGATGAGAAACCAGAGAAGACAAAGAGGGAATAAAGGGAGTAGAAGAAGCAGATGAAGCCAGGAGAGGAGATAATGGACAGAAGAAGGTAGTCAACAGTGTTAAATAATATAAAGAAGTCAAGGAAGATGAAAACTGGAAAAAAAAAATAGGCTAGTGAACTTGGTGATCTCTGAGAACACAGTTTTAGTAGAGCAATGGGGGCAAAGCCTGATTACAAGTGACTGAGGAATGAGTAGATAGTGAAAAACTAGACACATGAGGTAATAGACCACTGTTCTTCTTTGGTCCAGACCTGTGATTTTTAAAAATCAGTTTTTATTGGTATTTCTGTTCCTTACATCATCATAGCTATCTCAAGTATCCCTTTTCCTACCCTTCCCTGACAACCATTCTATGTAGCAAATAGTATTATTTAGAGAGGGAAAAATAATTGTACAACTGATCCTTACATAGAAGAAGCTGAAAAACATGTGTAACATGTAACATCTATAGACCTCCCACCTCCACAAAAGGATGGGTTGGGGGTATCCTCTTATATTTCTTCATTCTGCAGAACTGTGATTTCATTGGTACAATAATAAAGATATAGAATTTATTATTTCTATGATTAAAACTACACTGTTTGCCTAGAAAACATCTTGCTTTAGAAATAGATATAAATGATTTGTAAGAAGCAGTTCTGAGTTACTTAAATAACTATTATTGTTTGCATGTCAATGGGATTTTTAAAGTACTTAGAAACTGATTGTTCCCTTAAGTATGCAAATATTCTCGTTATAATCTTATTTATACTATTGATGTGTTTAGTAGATCCATTTTAAGAAACTAGAACAAAGATAAACTTCAGCTGTCCTTGTAGGAATTAATTCTATGTACACAGAAGTTGAAGTTGATAAGGTTTTGTTATATCTGTATAGTATAGAACTCAAAGAAACTAATGTCATTTTCTGACATTTTAGGAAAATTGTTCATTAATCACTTACAAACCAGGCAAAAATAAACTTGACCTGTCCTATACTTATTAAGTGAGAGGTAGAAGGTTAGAAAAAGTAGTACAAAAGAGTTTCTCTCCTTTTCTATTTTCCACAGTTGTCAAAATGCTCTTTCCAAAGCATAGATCTTTCCATGTCACTTCCTTGTTCCACAAGGTCCAAGGGCTCCCTGTTATCTTCGAATAAAATGCAAATTCCTCTGTTTGACATTTAAAGCCCTTCACGATCTGAGACCCAAGTAACTTACCAGATTTATTGGGTATTATTTGCTTTCCCACATTGAGAGAGGATCTTGAACAACCTAAACACTTGTTTTGATGAGGGATAGCTCCCTCCAGGTTCAGCAGGAACTCCCATCTTATCTAAGACTAGAAAACCTGCAATAGTGTCTGGAAAGAATTCAAGGTCCCAGGCTTAATTTCTGCAACTGACCTCTCTTAAACCACTGGTATTCTGCTTAGACTCATTCCTAAATGATCAATATTTTCCCTAATTTGTGTATTTTCCCCATCCTAGTGTTTCTGAACCCTTTGCTACCCAATGTACAGCAGGTTATCATTCCCAACTGCCTGTTCCTTTTCTTCCTTCCTCCTACCCCCTCCCTTCCTCCAGTGTCCCATTCCAGATATGCTTACTCTCTAGAACACCTACTCAACTTGATTTCTTCTTAAGCCTTTTCATCCTTTCGTTTTCTAGCACTCATTGAGACTGTCTCCTGATGACACTGTATTCCTGGCTCCCTTTCCAGTACTGGTTTTGATGAGCTATGGTCTCTGGGAGCCCCCTCGAGCTCTCCTGGAGTCCTTGAGGTACAGGCTCTTGGAACCTTCCTTGGACTCTAGATTAAATCATCCTATTTGATGAGGCAAGTCTGTTTCTAGACTTCTCACCCTCTGTTACTAGACTTGCTACCTATCAAAATATCAATACACTCTTAAACTGGCCTAGCCCACCATAGTCTGTAGCCTCTAGCTACTTCCCACCCTTAATCACTCATTGACCTCATTAACTCCTCCCGAAGACCCTCCCCAAACTCCTCCCCTAGACCATCCCTAAATTCCTCTCACAACCTTCTGTATATAAGAGCCCATCTCACACCATAGAAGTGTGAGAGCACCATAGAATGCCATAAAAGTGTGAGTATAATACTCCTTGATCCCTATTGCCACTTCCAGCTTCTTACTATATGGCCATCTTTCAGAAACCTCTTCACTTTTGAGTTTCATGTTATGCAAATTTATCACCCAATCCAGATCCTATTGGCCATTATCTAATGACCCCTAGGACATTCTGAAAGAGTTCCCTCCAGGATCAAATGTAAACTCCTATGTTTGGTATTTAAAGCTCTTTATAACCGTATTCCTTCCTACATTTCCAGTCTTCTTAGGCTCTTCCGTGCACTTTTATGTTCCAGCAATTCTGACCTATTGGCACACCTTGAATATGACACTCCACCTCTGGACTTTGTCCCTTGGCATTAACTGCCCCTCCTCCAAAACCTGAAATGCTCTGCCTCCTCTTTTCCACCTCTTAGTTTCTCTATTGTACTTCAAGACTCAACTTAAATCCCACCTAGTTGAGGACAAGTCTTTTTCAGTCCACCCAGCTGCTAATGCCTTCCTTCTCAGAATGCCTTAATTTTTTTCTGTGAATGTCTTGTATGTGCATGTCATATCGTCCGTTAGAATATAAGTATCTTGAGGGAAGGGGCTATTTTTTACTTTTCTTTGTTTCCCTAGCACGTATCATAGAACTTGGTACATACTAAGTGCTTAATAAATGCTTGTTGTCTTGGCATTCTTCTTCATTCCTCAATGAACTCAGTTCCTAGTTCCCAGTCTTTCTCTCCAACACAAGTCCTGCCCTTAATACTCAACATACATATTGATACTCCCTCAACTACTCTAACTTTCTAGTCCTCAGTCTACTCAGTTTCTATGATCCAGTCTTCCACTCTACCATAATCACAAAGATGGCAATTCTCTTGATCTTGACATCACCCATAAGGTATTGTTTTTCAGTTGTGTCTGATTCTTTGTAATCAGACACATTTGGGGTTTTCTTGGCAAAGATCATGGACTGGTTTGCTATTTCCTTCTCCAGAAGAAGGGTTAAATGACTTAAGTCATCACACAGCTAGTAAGTGTCTGAAGCCAGATTTGAACTCAGGAAGAAGAGTCTTCCTGACTTCAGGCCCAGAACTCTATCCACTGAGCCACCCAGCTGCCTGAAATGTCCCCTAAGTATTCCATTTTTATGTTTCTGAACTCCAAAAATGCTTCATATGATCATAATCTTATGGAAATTCATCTTTTCTTTTCATTGTGTCCCCTTTGTTCTTTATCCTCACTATGACCTCCATTTCCTCCACCCCTAATTTTTTTTTTTTTACTTTTTGGAGGGGGGAAGGCAGGGCAATTAGGGTTAAGTGACTTTCCCAAGATCATACAGCTAGTAAATGTTAAGTGTCTGAGGCTGGATTTGAACTCAGGTCCTCCTGACTTCAGAGCTAGTGCTCTATTCACTATGCCACCTAGTCACCCCCACCCCTAATACTCTCCTCCCTTTTCTTTCTTAACCCCTTGTTGAATCATTTCAGCTCTACACCTTTATCTATTATGTTTCTGTCCTATTACCGTGTTTCCCCGATAATAAGACACTGTCTTATTATTTTTTTGGACAGAAAAACACCAGAGAGCTTATTATCAGGGGAGGGCTTATTTTAATGAACATTGACAGCAATTTTAATAAACAGGTAAATGTGAACAAAAAAATGTACCTTTATTCAATAAGCAAGTCACTGGGGAAGAACAGGATGACGCGCTCACTGCTGCAGCTCTGATTGGATGCAGCTCGGAGCGCGGCATGCGTTTCACCCGGGGGGGGAGGACGGTGCATACAGAGGGTACCATAATGTAGCGTGTAGTGCAGGGGATCACCTTCACTACAGTAGCAATCTCAATAGGGCTTATTTTTGGGGGAGGGCTTATTTTAGAGGAATCTTACACAGTAAGGGGAGGGCTTATTTTCAGGATAGGTCTTATTATCAGGGAAACACGGTTTGAGGGATGTTAGAAAAGAGGAAGAGAAAAGGAGTTCTTGGCTTTAGGGTGATACATGAAACAAGGTCCTTCACAGAGAGAGTGGGGAAAGGAATGCCACTATAGGCTTGGGAAGGAATGAAAAGGTTTGGAATAGCTGCTGTAGTGAGTGGGACAGTGAACTTATTAGAAAAATATAAAAGTATTACATATTGCAGATAGGGCTCAGTTGAGATTATGTAATATAAATTTGTACTGGACCCAAACATTATGGTTTTGTGATTTCTTTTCACTATGTTCAGAAGCACATGAATCAGACTGAAGGAAGCAAGGCATGTTTGGTACCGTGTTTCCCCGATAATAAGACCTATCCTGAAAATAAGCCCTCCCCTTACTGTGTAAGATTCCTCTAAAATAAGCCCTCCCCCGAAAATAAGCCCGATTGAGATTGCTACTGTAGTGAAGGTGATCCCCTGCACTACACGCTACATTATGGTACCCTCTGTATGCACCGTCCCCCCCCCCGGGTGAAACGCATGCCACGCTCCGAGCTGCATCCAATCAGAGCTGCAGCAGTGAGCGCGTCATCCTGTTCTTCCCTAGTGATTTGCTTGCTGGCACCATTGAGAGCAGTGCCGCGGAAGAGAGCTGAGGCAGGACAACATAAAAACCCGGTATGTAAGCGGGAGTGAGGGGGCATGATGGAGGATAAAAAGGGCATGATGGAGGAAAAAAGAAGAACTCAGGGGGCATGATGGAGTGAAAAGAAGGACTGATGGTCATAATTTTATTATTCTGTCTGTTTTGACCCCCAGACATGAGTACGAAAAGGAAGAGCTATACTGTTGAGTATAAGAAAGCAATTGTAGAGGAGTCACATGGCAAGAATCTTGCAGTTTTCTGTAAAGAAAAACTTTTGGATCTTCAAATGGTCAGAAAATGGAGAGCAGATTATAATAACCTCAATCAACAGGTGGATGAGGGAAAAGGGAAAAAGCGCAGGTCTGGATCAGGTCGGCAGCCCTTATATCCTGACTTGGAGATCCTCATTGCTGAATGGATTGCTGACAGGAGAGCAAAGGCCTTGGTTGTGCGCAGGGCTGATATTCAAGCATTTGCCCTTTCAATGGCACCAGAGTTTGAAATGGTCTCAGAAGGATTCAAAGCATCACAACACTGGTTGGACAGTTTCCTTCAACGGTATGAACTGTCCCTAAGAAGATCAACAACACTGTTTAAGCTGAAAGATGCTGAAGTTATTAAACGTGCACTTGCATTCAAGTCCTTTATTGATAGGATCGACATTTCCAAGTACCAAACCTGCAATATGATTGCTATGGATGAAACTGCAGTGTTTATGGGACAAGGATCTCAAACAACAATTCCTCACAGGGGTGCAACGTCAATCTACACTCCCACCACTGGCTATGAAAGTGCACGGGTCACCTGTGTTTTGGCAATTCGTTTGGATGGAAAGAAAGCCACATTTCTAATCATCAGTAAGGGCAAGAAAGATAAGATTGAACGTGTATCTGGCATTTACGTTCTTGAAACCGAAAAAGCCTGGTGTACACAAGACGTTATAAGAAAGTGGGTTGATTTAATGCTGCCTGCCACTTGTTATGCGAGGTAACCAAAGAGGTCTGATAGTCTGGGATTCAGCCAGCACTCACCGCGCTAAAGAAATGAAGAACTTCCTTGCAGAGAGAAGAATAGATCAAGTAATGATTCCTGCAGGAATGACTGCCTATCTCCAGACCCTTGATATTGCAATAAAGAAGCCATTCAAGGACCATTTGCGCATGGAAGTCAATGACTACATTGAAAATAGAATGGAAAGAAATCAGCATGGAAACTTTGTGAAGCCCTGTCTGCAAAAAGTCGTGACTTGGGTGAAGAAGTCGTGCGATAAAATTACTGACAGCTGTGTCGCCAAGGCACTATGAGCAGGTTACCTGGACAAGACATATTCATTTAAAGAGAGCTATATTGCTGGACATGACAGATTGGGTCCACTTCTTCTGAAGGAAATGGAGGCGCAAGACATCCAGGATGGAATTCAGGGTATGGACACTTATGACAATGTTGTTGAAGAAGATGACATGATCATTATTGAATAAAGGTACATTTTTTTTGTTCACATTTACCTGTTTATTAAAATTGTTGTCAATGTTCATTAAAATAAGCCCTCCCCTGAAAATAAGCCCTCTGGTGTTTTTCTGTCCAAAAAATTAATAAGACAATGTCTTATTATCAGGGAAACATGGTATCTCTCCCCACTATCTTCTTCACTCATCTCACTCCTTGCTTGGAGACAAAGTCTTCTATATGTACCCTTGATCGAGTTCCCTCCTGTCTCTTTCTGTAGGTTGTCCCTATCATTATCCCTACTCTGTTATCTTCAATTACTTCTATATCTTTTGGCTTTCCTACCTACAAACCTCAAAAATCCATGTCTCCTTTGCCATTATTAAAAAAGCAAAGCAAACAAAAAAACAATTAACATTTCTAGCTATCATCTTATATCTTTCCTCTTCTTCATAGCCAAACTCCTTGAAAAAGTTCTCAACACTAGGTACCCTCACTTCCTATCCACTCTTTCTTAACCCTCTTCAGTCATTCTTCTGACATTTTTATTCCACTGAAACTTCTCTCCAAAATTACCAATGATTTAACTGTCAAATCTAATGGTCTTTTCTCAATCCTCATCTTTCTTAACCTCTCTATAAGCTTTGAAAGTATTGATAGCCTTCTTTTGCTAGATGCTTTCTCCTCTCTAGGTTTTCATGACACTGCTCTTTCATGGCATTGCTCTTTCTTCACTTACTAATCTGATTATTCTTCTGGGTCCTTTATTGGCTCTTTATCTAGGTTACACTCACTAGTCATGAGTATTCTACTACCTAAGGCCCTCTTCTATTTTTCCTCTATAGTAGCAGTTCTCAAATTTTGGGGTCTCAGGACTTATTTACATTCACAAGACTTATTAAGGACCCCAAACCTCTTGTTTATATTGGTCATATCTATTCATATTTGCTGCATTAGAAATGAAAGCATCTTAGTATTACTATAAAAATAATATTGATCTCAGAGTCAAGTGTAAAAGAAAGGGTCTTGAGGACCCCCCATAGGGCTCCTGACCATGCTTTGAGAGCCATTGCCATATACTACCACACGGTGAATCTCATCATATACTATCACACTGTGGGTTCAACTATCATCTCTTCAAAGATGATTCTCAGATCTATATATGTAGCTCTAACCTCTTTTCTGAGTTACACGAATTTGAAAATGTTGACACTCTGCATTTGAAAATTGTAGCCCCTGTCTCTCACTGTCCTCTAGAGGCTTTTGAATTTTATGATAACACAAGGAACTTGACATATCACAAAATAAATACCTATCTGCCATGGACAGCAGAAATTTCTGGTCTTATTGATAGATATAACTATAAAAATTGAATTTTAAATGCCCTTTATTGAATACCCATTTAATTTGCTTCAGTTTTTTCTACCAAGAAAAAATTATCAGGGCAGCTAGGTGGCACAGTGAATAGAGCACCATCCCTGGAGTCAGGAGGACCTGAGTTCAAATCTGGCCTCAGACACTTTTAACACTTACTAGCCGTGTGACCTTGGGCAAGTTATTTAACCCCAATTGCCCTGCCTTCCCCCCTCCAGAAAGCAAAAAAAAAATTATCTTCATGCAGAAAAATATAGAACAATAGTTCTGTAGAGCTGAAACTCAGGGTAGGGGAGGAAATGGTAAGAGAGTCATTAGTTCTTAATGAGTTCAAGTTATGTGGTTCAGACAAACAATATCTTTATGGTATTGAAGGAAGTTGAGAATAGGATACTGTGGGTGATCTTGAAGAATTTGGAAGAATTGGAGAGATAGATTTTAAGGACAAACATTATTCCAATTTTCAAAAAGGAGAAAAAGGTAGATTCTTCAAACTGTAGGCCAAGGCACTTGATATCAAATTCTGGAAAAAATGTTTGACCAATCATAGGTTCCCAAAGTGAGCGATACTGTTCCCTAGGAGGTGCTGGAATGATCCAGGGGGGTGATAATAGCCTCACATGCTATTAGGGGACATTCATTAAGGGGGTAGTGGAAGCATTAGGAAAGAAGAGAAGAAAATTTTGAAAAATCATTTGTACATGTTTCACCTGTTGTGTAACAGAGTTGAAGTCTTAGTGATTACATTATTCTCCAAATAAACACATAAAATACAGGTTATAATTATAATAAGTTATAATCAGTTATAATAAAACCAATAAGTGGTCAAGTCCACCGACAGATCTTAATAAGCAAGTGTTGGCAGGCAAGCATATAGCTCATTGTCAGGAAGTCCACCATGCATCAGCAGGAATATGTGCATGTAATGACTTGTTTACAATATGCTATATGGTTACATGATTCATTATTGCAGCATCAAAATTTCAATGCAAGAAAAAAACACAAATTTACAATAAATTATTAAATTTAAGATGTGTTATTTAAAAAATATATGTATTTTATATTTTTTGAAATGATGCAAATTAAGAAAAAACATTAATGGGTTAAAGACAGTAGATTTCTAAGGTGGCTCTGAGCAAATTTTTTTTTAAGGGGGCAGTAGGCCAAATAAGTTTGGGAACCTCTCAACTAGATGCTTAAAGAAGTAGCTTGTGAACATTAAGATAGGGAAATGGTGGACATATCCACCTTGGGCTGATTAAGAACAATTCTTGCTAGATTAATCTTGTTCCCTTTTTAGAGTGGTTTATTAGCATGGTGGTACAGTGGATCCAATGCTAGGCCTAGGAAGACTTGTCTTCATGTGTTCAAATATGACTACAGACACTTACTATTTGTGTGACCCCGGGCAAGTCACTTAAACCTTGTTTGCCTCAGCTTCCTCATCTGTTAAGTGAATTGGAGAAGGAAATGGTGAACCACTCCAATATCTTTGCCAAAAAAACCCCTACAAATGGGGTCACAAAAAGTTGGACATTACTTACAAAAAAGGACTGAAGAAACAACAAAGATCACAGAAATGCTGTAGATAGCTGGATTTTAGCAAGGCATTCATCAGTGTATCTCATGATATTCTTGTGCACCAGATGGAGACATGTGGACTAGATGATATTACAATTAAGTAGATTTGTAACTATTGGAACAGCTGGATCCAAAAAGTGATAACTGATGAAAATGCAGAATTATCAACCTGGTGGAAATCTCTACTACAGGTGTCTATGGAGTCCATGAACTTATTTAAAAATTAAAAAAAAATAATTTAAATATAATTGATTTCCTTGGGAATTCCATTATTAGAGGTAGTGAGGTGGAACAGTGGATATAGCACTTGGCCTGAAGTCAGGAAGTCCTATGCTCAAATCCAGCCTCATACACTTAGCTGTGCAACCCTGGACAAGTCACTTAACTGCTGTCTGTCTCAGTTTCCTCAATTGTAAAATGGGGATAATAATAGCACTTACATTTCAGAGTTGTTGTGAGGATCAAATGAGATAATATTTGAAAAGCACTTAGCACAGTGCCTGAGCCATAGTAAGTACTATATAAATATTCATATATAGAATAAAATATAAATAATATAACGTAACATAACATGACATAACAATATAGAAAAATATGAATTATTATTATTATTTGCATTTAAAAACATTCTGAGAGGGGTTCATAGACTTCATCTGAGTGTCAAAGGGATCCATCACACAAAAATGGTTGAGAAACACTGCTCTCAGATAAGACTCTATCTTTGGCTTTTTGATTTTCAATGTTTTTTTATCAATAGCTTAAATGAAGATCTACATACTATGCTTTTAAAATTTGTAGATGATGTGAGGCTGAGAGGAATAGCTAAAACATTAAATGATAGAATTGTGATCCCAAAAGATCTTGACAGGTTGGAACAGTGGTCTAAATTTAACATGATTCAATCTAATTAGGGTTAATATAAAGTTCTATGGTTGTATTAAAAAATTAATTTCACAAGTATGGGGTGGAAGTGATATGACTAAAAAGTAGTTCATTTGAAAAATGAACTACTGGGGATTGTAGTTGATTGCAAGCTTAATATGAGTCAATGGTGTGATATGATGTGTCAGTCAAAGAAATATGATTCCACCTTAGGCTATGTTAATAGAAGGTCAGTGTACAGAGAAAGGGATGGGATAGCCCCCTTGTCCTCTGTCTTGGTCAGACAACCTATAAAATACTATATTTAGTTTTGAGCACACATTCTATTAAAGACATTGGTAGTCTGGATCATGTCCAAAGGAGGGTGACTAGAATGGTGAAGGAACTTGAAACCATATTATACAAAGATACTTTGAAAGAAGATTAAGAAGAAGAAAACTTAGGGGATACATAATACCTATCTTCAAAAATTTGAAAGCTATTATGTAGAAGAAGGACTAGTGGTTTTGTTTTACTCTGAGGCCAAACTAGCACCAATGGGTGAAAATGGTAGGAAGGCAGATTTCAGCCCAGTATAGATAAATATGTTCTAATAGAGCTATTAAAAAATGGATCGGGATTCCTCTATCTAAAGTAAGTTCCTAGACACTGGATTCTCTGCTGCCTCTGCTCCCTTGTTTTTGTCATTCAGAGAACAGATGGTGTCCTCTATCATCATAGCACCCTAGAGGTTGGGAGCTTGAGTAAACTGGTGATTTCTCTGACTTGTGGCTTACTTCCTTCTGGAATCCCTGTGATTTCTGTCTGGATTCTAAAGACACATTTTCTATTTACCACTTTCCACTCTCTTCCCCATCCTACTCAATCTCTTCTTGGTCTCTATTCTCTTCTTCCCTTTTCCCTCTCCCACTGTTTTCTGTACACTTCCCTTTCTCTTACACATCTTCATCTTACACTTACTCAGTTTTCTTGTACTCATGACATCCCAGCTTCCTCAGGAAGAAACTTTCTCCTTGGCTATGTTTTCTAATACAGGGTTGCTGCTTTTCTCATCTGCACAACTCACTGCTCTGGATGAAAAAAAATATACTTATTATGCCTCCTTTTTACTTCTAGAATTTTTTTTTTCTGTTCAACTCAGTTCAAACTAGCTCAGTTCAACAAGTGTTCATCTAGTGCCTACTCTGTTGTGGGCACTGGTACTAGTACTAGAGGTACAAAGGCAAAATGAAAATCTCTGCCCTCAAAGAGCTTACATTCAATTGAGGGGAAACAACATGTACACATGCCTTTATAAGTAAATATAAATTATATGCAAAAAGAGGGCAGGTACAGGTCTGGTGCAAAGGGCAGTTTGTTAATAATAGTACAAGGTTTCCAGAGGGCACAATGGAATAATAGGGAATTATGGGATAAGCATGCTAAAATGATGGGAATCACATGGATGATTATGAAGGAGCAGGGACTGGGGGGGTCAGGGAAGGGAATTTATGTGGCTTAGAATTACAGAAATTCTAAATGACATGCCCTTCAAAATAGCAAAGCTAATTTAAAAATATCCTTTTTTACATCACCTTAATTTTTTTGGTCAGCCTTTACAAAGAAATATTTACCTCAAAAGGTACAATCACAAATATGCAAACACTCCCCAATGTGTGAGGCTTAATTTTCTTCCTCTCCACCCCACCCCATTTTGTATTACCTCAATATCTTGGGGTAAGAGGGAGGGAGATGATTTAGTTCATAGCTTAGCTTAGTTCCTATGGAGCACAGTTCCAGTTCTAAATCTTAAATCTTCCTCAGACTCAAATCCCCGGCACCCAGGATTTTCAGGCCTTCCCTACATTGATGACCTCAACGTCCTACCTGGAATCTTGTCTCCAAGATTATGGCTCAAACTCCAGAGATTGACTGGAATAACCACCAGCACTGGAAACAGAACAAAACAGGATCATTTCTCAGAGACAGAGTAAAAGAGGGGGAGAACAAGGAAGAAAGTCCTTTCCCTCTTTACCGCACTATGGGTGAATTATTATCTTTACTCTCTCTTCCAAGCTAGAAAAAGGCATCACCTTCATTTCTTAACATGTGCTTCTTCTCTTGCCTTTCAGAAAGCCATGCTTTAAAAGAAAAAAGAAAAAAAAGTTCAGTGAATCTAACCAACACATCAATCTAATTTGACATTTTATGCGATGTTCCACACTCATAGTCCTCTTTCTCTACAAAATGAAAGGAAGGTACGTTTCCATATCACTTCTTTGGGACCAAGCTTGGCCATTATAATTTCAAAGTGTTCAGTTTTGATTTTTGGAAATGGTGTTCTTTCCATTTAGAGTGTTGTAGTTATTTTATACATTTATAAACTATCAATATTTTATAAATTGTTTCCTTGCTTCAGTTTACTTCACTAGCAGAGTTAATGTTGATTGGATTATCAGTCCCTGAGGAAGATGTGGAAAAGGCTTGAAGAAAAAGGAGTGAATATAGATATGGTGGCTGAGCACCTTTCTAGTACCTGGTCCTGCCCTGTGCTCCAGGCAAAGGTAGGTGGAGTTTCAGAGTCAGGCTGCTTCTAGAGCTATGAAGTATATTTGAGGGTCTGGTCCTCAATCAAGTCAGGTCTGCCCTCTTACACCACCACTCAACAACCTCTCCTCCTATATCATCCAGTTCGTATTCTAGCTACTGGAATCTACCAGCTTCCAGGTCACTCTCCATCTTTTAAATAATAATAATAAGCACTTGAAAATTTACTAAGTACTTTGCAAATTTTATCTTATTTGATCTTGACAACAACCTTGGGAGATAGGTGCTATCATTAACCCCATTTTACAAATGAGGAGACAAAGTTTAAGGACCACATAGCTAGTAGGTGTCTGAGACCAGATTTAAATGCAGGTTTTTCTATCCAGGTCTAGTGCTCTATCCACTATGTCACTCCACTGCTTTATTTTTTCAATAAGTCAATACCTGATTTACAATCTTCCACTCCAACTCTTATCTTCCTGCTCCTTGAAGGACCTTTGAGAACAAAGACTGCTTCATTTCTGTCTGTATGACTGACAAATAGTAAATGGCTAATAAATACTTGTTGAGTATTGATAAATTGATCCAATCAATGTACATATCAAAGATCTCCTTAACACTTTAGCCTTTCAGTTCATAATTCTCCTCAACTCCTATACTATGTACCTTCATTCCACTACAGCCACTGCCAGGATGGCTATGTCTTAGATATAATTCCCCATAACTGTGTTACCTCTACAACCCTAAAGATTGAAATTCTCTTCTCTGGTTATTAACCTTCTGTCTTTCCATCTCCCCTTGCCTCACTTTAACCTCTAGTCCATCTTCCTTTCCCTATTCTAGGTTATCACTATTGCTCTGGCCTTGCTATCCTTTCTCCAAAGTCTTAATCCTGTAATTAATTACTTCAACTACAAACTGTCATCTCCCTTCAGTCTTTTGCCCCTGTGTCTTATTGCAAGCTCCTAGCCCTAAATTAACCCTACAGTATATTTCTGTTCAACACAATGGATCGTTGAAGTCACACAATCATGTCATAGCATCTAATCTTGACTGGATCATTACTGCTGCATGGTAATCTCCCCACCTCCCCCCCAACATTCTCTATCATTCTCCACTTAGTGGTTATTCTAAACCTTTGACCTCTCTCCTCAAGCAAAGGACCTCTAGTCTCATTTTACAGAAGAGAAAAAAAGTTTGCACACCATATCTCTCTTTTCTCCTCTTCTATAATTTAAAATGTCTGTATCATCTCTTATTTTCTTCTCCTTGACTCTAGTCTCAGTAGAAGAGGTAAGACTTTTCTTAGTTCAAGGACAATTCCCTTAATTGTGTCCTTACCTTTCTATTTTCTCCTAGGAACTTCCCTCTTTCTCATTCACAATCTCTCCTTATCATTCTCTATTCTCTTTAAATATGCTCATGGGCAGCTAGGTGGTTCAGTGAATAGAATACTTACCCTGGAGTCAGGAGGACCTGAGTTCAAATCCAGCCTCAGATACTTAACACTTACAAGCCGTGTGACCTTGGGCAAGTCACTTAACCCCAATTGCCCTGCCTTCCCCCCCTCCAAAAAAGCAAAAAAAGAATGCTCACTTCTCACAAATCCTTAAAAATAATCCTTACTTGTTCTTGTCACCAATCAAGCTATATTGTCCTATCTCTCTTATCCTTCATATACAAATGCCTGTGGAAAAAAAAATCAGGCTCACAATCTCTATAGAAGTGCAGACACTGTTTCATTTAGCCACTACCTGGTCCTTTTTCAACTCCATGCAGTTAGGTGATTTTGACCCTACAACTTAATTTAAAATCCCCTGTGTGAACTTTTAGAGCCTTTCATAACCTTTCCCTTTTCTACTTAACCAGTCTTCTTATACCTTATTCCCTTCCACATACTCTACAATCCACTGAAAGTAGCCTACCTGCTATTCCTTGCATAGTCACTCCATCTCTGGCTTCCATATATTTTCATTGACTGTCCCCCATGTAGGGAATGTTTTCCTGATTCATCTCCATGTCTTGGCTTCTCTGGCTTGTTCCAAGTCTCAGCTAAAATCCCACCTCCTTCAAGAAGGCTCTTATCCCTTAATGGTACTGCCTTCCTTCTGAAATTACTACCAATTTATCCTGTATATTTTGTATGTATGTAGCTGTTTACAAGTCTCCCCAATTAGACTGTGAGTTCCTGGAAGGCAAAGGCTATTTTTCTTTTTTTTCTTATATCTTCAATACCCTGTGCAGTTTCTCTTATTCAGTCATTCAGTCATGCTCAACTCTTCATGACCTCATGGACCATAGCATGCCAGGTCCTTCTGTCTTCTACTATCTCCCAAAGTCTGTCCAAGCTCATGCTTGTTGCTTCCATAACGCTATCCATCTCATCCTCTGCCATCCCTTTTTTTTTTCTTTAATCTTTCCCAACATCATGGTCTTTTCCAATGAGTCCTGTCTTCTCATTATGTGGTCAAAGTATTTAAGCTTCAGCTTCAATATTTGCCGTTTCAGTGAGTAGTCTTATCTCTCCTTGCTATTCTTGGGAATTCTCTACTCATTTGGCTATATCTTTCCCTTTATCCTTTCCCTTTCCTTTTCCCTTTTTCCTCAGTTATTTGTAAAGTCTCATAAGATAGTCATTTTATTGTTCTTGTTTATTGTTTATTGAACAACAGCATTTATTGTTCAAGAAAGAACATTTCTTGTTCTCCTTTTCATTTGGGATGATTTTTGTTGCTGTCTCCCGTAGAGTATTGTAAGCCTTTGTCCCTAGTTCTTTAGGTACTCCATCTGCCAGATTTAATCCCTTTAACATGCTTGTTGCTTCCATGACGCTATCTATGCATCTCATCCTCTGCCATCCCTTTCTTTTTTCTTCAATCTTTTCCAAAATCAGTCTTTTCTTCAATTTAATTTAATCCCTTAAATCTATTCATCACTTCTACTTCACACTCAGAAGGGATGTTATTTAGGTCATACCTATATCATTTGCTAATTTTTCCTACTTTCTTCAATTTAAGTTTGAATTTTGCAATAAAAAACTTGTGATTTGAGCCACAGTCAGCTCCAGGTCTTATTTTAGCTGTCTGTATAGAGTTTCTCCACCTTTGGTTGCAATGTATAAAATCAATTTTGATATTGATCATTGATGTCCCTGTGTAGAGTTGCCTTTGGGATTCATGGAAAAAAAGTGTTTGCTATGACCAGTGAGTTATCTTGACAAAACTCTAGTAATCTCTGTCCTGCTTCATTTTGTACTCCAAGGTCAGATATGCCTGCTTTTCCAATTATCTTTTTATTTCCTACTTCAACATTCCAATCCCTTGTGAAAAATGTGACATTTTTCGGGGTGTTTTTTCTAGAAGATGTTGTAGGTCTTCTTAGAAATGATCAATTTTGGCCTCTTTGGCAACATTGGTTGGAGCATAGATTTATATTACTATGATACTGAAAGGTTTGTCTTGGATTTGAATAGATATCATTCTGTTGTTTTTGAGGATATGCCCCAATGCTGCTTTTCTCACCCTGTTATTGACTGAGGGCTACTCCATTTTTTCTAAGGGATTCTTGCCCACAATAATATATGTAATGATCACCTGAATTAAATTCATCCATTTCTTTACATTTAAGTTAATTTACACCTAGGGTATAGATGTCACAGTTTCTGGTGTGTAAATGCTTAATAAGCTTGTTAATGGACTGATTAAAATTTCTTCTTCCTGGATAATCAAGATTCTCTTAACTGCTAAAATGATGTATTTTTATAAAAAAGTTTATGGGTGCCTTTTATTTTTATATCACAATCATTTTTGAATATAGCCTATTCTTCACTTAGCCATCCTTTGTAATAAAGAAAAATAGATAAGCAAAGAAATAACTTAGTGCTAAAAAAAATATATGTAATCTCCTACCACATTATAGCGGAGATATGTTTCATTATCTGTTCTCCTGAACCAAGACTGGCCAACATAATTAATCAGAGTTTGCCTGCCTTTCAGAATTGTTCTCAATTATATTACTATTATTGTAATCATTTGTATATATTATTCTCCTGTTCTGTTTATCATACTGCCTCAGTTTATAGAAGACTTCCCATGTTTCTTTGAATAACTTATTGTCATTGTTTTTTATGGTGCAAAATAACATTCCATTACATTCAAATGTAATGACTGAGTGGCATGGTGGGTAGAGATCCAGCCTCAAAACCAGAAAAATCTGAGTTCAAGTTCTTCTTCTGACACAGACTGACTGTATGACCCTAGAAAAGTCATGTTGCCTTCCAGTGCTCTAAGACTATGTTCCAGAGAAGGTGCTGACCTGCATTGGTTGAAGGTGTTTCCATACCCAATGAAATCACAGGTATAGGCCCTATCTCTATCCTACATTCATATACCACTGATGGCATGCTCTCAGACCTCTTCCTCCTTGAGCTCTCTGCCACTGTTGATCATCACATTACCCAACATGTACTCTCCTCTCCCCTGACTTCAATGGCTCTGGTTCTCCTTGGTTCTCCTTCTACCTGAATACTCCTTTTCAGTTTTCACTTGGAAATTAAAAATATTCCAAGGACCTTATTTAATTTTTGGTTTTTGATCCTTAGCACCTAGAATGGCATCTTGAACTTTGCAAATAATTAATAAATTTTTAATTGAATTGAAGCCAAAGCATGACACCCACTTTTCAGGGATGATACCCATCATCTAGGCAGGCTTTGGGCAAGAAGATCTCTGAAATCCCTTCCTATTCTAATAATTATGACATCAAGAGTAAGCAAAGTTTCTTTGCTAAATAACTCTTCCAAAAATCAAAGTCTCTGTAAACGTGTTAGACTTACTGTAGAGGTTGGGGTGAATTGGTCACTAAAGTGTCATGATGCATAGGGTGGTGGATCTGGACTTAGGAAGAACTCTTGAGTTCAAATCCAGTCTCAGACTTGTTAGTTTTGTGAACCTGGGTAAGTCACGTAGTGTCTGTTTGCCTCAGTTTCCTCATCCTTAAAAATGGGGATAATAATATCTCCTAGTTGTAAAGTGCTCCTAGCATACTGTAAGCAGCCATATAAATGTTAGCTATTATTATTATTATTATTAAATAATACTATGGGCATGCACAGAGCTGCCCACCCTACTTCTGGACAGCTGTATATTCTAGCTCAGTGCTGAAGTGTGTGAGTGCTTTGGGGATGATGAAGGACTCTCCCTATTAGACACTGGGCAGGAAGAGCTAATAATGACTGGACTTTTAAGTCAATGGACTTTTAATCAGCGGACTTTTAAAGAGGGGTGGCTCTCCCTCAGTTGTCACTTTTCTCCCCTGCTTCACAGGGTACGATTCTCTTTTGAGTTCACCTCTGGATCAGGAGGCAGAGAAAGCTGCCACCTTTCCCTTCAGACCAGCTGTGTGATGATCATTTCCATGTGGCAGCCAGAGCCTGGGCCTCTGAATGACTTTTCTGTTTTGTGTTTGTTTCTTTATTTAATGTAGGCGACCAAAATCCTGAGATAGATGATTCCTTGTGAGTTCAGGAGGTTTAGAGATCCTGGGTCCTCATTCTGGTCCTAGGTGTATTTCAGGCAGGTACTTTAGCTCTCTTGGCCACTGGATGAATTCAGTGCCTGTTAGGGCTTGCAGGAAAACATCTACCCTAAGGGGAACGGTACAAAGCTAAGGTACAATGTGGCAATGCCTATTCAGCAGTAATGAAAACTGCTTCCTGTTCTAATATTTAGGTCTTTCTGTTAATGCATGTTTGTGAGGGGCTTTTGTGTTAAGCATTTCTTTTGTGTGCCTTTAGTACAGCGCCTGGCACGTAGTAGGCACCTCATAAATGTTTATTCATTGATTGTACAAGGAACAAATATCTGTCCCATACCTGATTTACACTGTATATTGAGTATATTTCTACTCCTTACTTTCAGGAAACTCTAGACATGAACTAAATCTAAGCCTTAATACATGTTTTCCCTCTGGGGTGCCAGCGTTGGGAATGTAATCAATTGTGAGAAAAGGATCCTGATCTCATTAGAAAACAGGTGACCTCAGACTGACCCTTGCTAGTATGGATGATGTGCACAAGCTCAGCGAGAAGCGCTTGTTAGTGGAAAGTGAGAGGGTATAGCTCCCTAGTTCTTGTGGGTGCAGCAGGGGGTCATGTTGTTAAATTAAGAAATATTATTGGGTTATATTAATGTCATATATCCCTGAAAGGTTGTAGCTAAGTATCATCCAGGAGCAAATGATTCAAGAACATAGACCGAACAATTTGAAATCCAGGCATTACCATGTCAATGATGTTCTGAATGATTTTAAACCATTCAGCAAAAATTATTTGCTAATAGTCTAGGGCACAATCAATTTTAAGCAGCAGCTCTGTCACATTAAGAGAAAATCAGTAAAGCTGTCTCTTACTTGATCAAGTTCACATTCAGCTAACTTTAAGGCAGTCCATTTAGACTTCTTTGGAGAAGCATATCACTTTTCTAATCTTGAATGACTTTTCCCAGCTTCTGAGTAAAGAGGCTTTCCATGTAATGATTTCATAGGTGCCTTCTTGATATACCTCTATTCTATCAGATCTGTGCAGTACCTCACAAAGTGCTTTCATATCTCAGCTGAAAGTGATAACATCCCTGGGAGTATTACAAAGTAAGGGAGGTATAATTACTCTGATTTTACAGATGGGAAATGGAGGGACCATCTACGTAAGTGTCTCGCCCAAAGTCACAACAACTTTATAACAGAACTGGGATCAGATCTCATGTCTTCTTATTTAACTAGTCCAATATCTTTGCCACTGTATTACAATGTTTCTCCATACTGTACTGTAAGATTCTATGGACCAAGGGGAAGTAGTAATTTCCTTCTATCTGGAACCCACAGAATGGAATTCATTAGCATTCTTCTCCATTGCCAAGATGAATGAAACATCTTATTATAGACATTATCTTTGCAAATACATGGAAAGGCTCCTGAACACAATCAGGTTCTAGACTCTCTGTTTTAATTACTATAAGGAAGGTCAGATAAGTCAGGTTAGGTAAGAAGTAGAGGAAATGCTGTATTTTAGCTTGAATTAGAATAAAGAAATAGTTTTGTACATCCCAAATCCAAATAAACAAAATACATTCATAAAGCCAACAAGGGCTGTAACCATACCATTCTTTCTTGGAGTTCAATATCATTTTCATCACCAACTTTTATTTAGTATAGAGTGTGAAGAGCTATTAGACCTTGTGTAAACATACAATGGGTTATGGAAAAACGGTTACAATCTAAAGGAGACAATGGAAATGCACTAAAAGTAGGGGCAGCTGGGGGCACAGTGGATAGAGCACTGACCTTAGAGTGGAGAAGCCCTGAGTTCAAATCTAGCTTCAGACACTAGCTGTGTGACCCTAGGCAAATCACTTAACCCTATCTCAATTTGTTTTTTTATTTTTGCTTTTTGCAGGGGGGGAAGGCAGGGCAATTGGGGTTAAGTGACTTGCCTAAGGTCACACAGCTAGTGAGTGTTAAGTGTCTGAGGCCGAATTTGAACTCAGGTTCTCCTGACTCCAGGACCAGTGCTTTATTCACTGCACCACCTAGCTGCCCCTCAAAACAAATTTTTTTTTAATGTGCCAAAAATAAAAACAACTTGAAGAGCTTTCAAGTAATAGAGGTGTGTTTGAGGAAGTGGGGACAAGGGAAAAGGGGCACTGTAGCAATTTTTGAAAACATCTGCTAAGTCCTGAAATGGTGGTGATGTCTCTTGGTAGAAGGAGGACCCATATTGATCAATTCAGAGATCTTCTGAAGTTTTTAGAATTATATACACCAATCAGTCCAATCCAATATGCATTTATTAAGTACCTGCTATGTATAAGACACAGTGTTAGATATTGGGAACACAGAGACAAGATGAAAAACAGTTCCTGACACCAAGGAACTTACATTCTACTGGTAGGGATACAATATATGTAAACAAAATTAAGTATAGACATGACCATTTGTGGAGGAGGGAGTAAGCAGAACTACTAACTTCCTTTCCCTCCAGCCTCCCAAAAAGACTTCTTATAGGAGATGGCATATGGACTGAGCTGCAAAGGGATCTATGAATTCTAAGAGGTAGGAGCTGAAGGGGGGAGGGATGCACTTCAAGTGATAGGGATAGCCTATACAAAAACCGGGAAGGAAGGAGATAGAATGCCTAATTCAGGAAATACAGAGTAGGTTGCTTTAACTGCTAAGTTGAGTGAGAGAAAGCAGTCCTGGGCAATAAACCAGGAGAAGAAGGCTGGAGTCAGATCGTAAAGGATTTTATATGGCAAGCACAATAGTGATTCTGCTATTAACAATATTGGACAAATTTCTTTATCTGTAATATCAGTCAACAAACATGGAGCACCCCTACTATGTATCACACACCGTGCTAGATACTGGGTATATATGAAGAAAAATGATATACAGATAACACGTAAGCTCAGGGAGATTATACTCCATCAGGGGGACAACATGTTTGTGTGTAAGTGTATATAGAATAAATACAAAAATGGAATACTACTGTGCTATAGGAAATGATGAGCAGGCAGATTTCAGAAATTACATAAACTGATGATAAGTGAAGTGAGTAGAACCAGGAGAACACTGTGGGATGATAAACTCTGGATAACTTAATTCTTCTCAGCAATACAATGATCCAAGACAATTCTGAATGAATAATGACAGAAAATGCTATCCACGTCCAGAGAAAGAACTAATGGAGTCTGAATGCAGATGAAAGCGTACTATTTTCACTTTATTTATCTTTTTGGTGTGTTTTTTTTCCTTTTGGTCTGTCTCTTCTTTCACAAAATGCTTAATGGAAATATGTTTTACATGATAGCACATATATAACCTATTTAAAATTCTTACCTTTTTAGGGAGGGGGGAGGGAGAAAATTGAAACTCAAAAAAAAGGATGTTAAAAATTATCTTTATATGTAATTAGAGAAAATAAAATATCACTAAGAATGAAATTAACACAAGGTAGTTCAGAGATGGAGAGCATCAGAAGTGGAGGGTTCACAAAAAACTTCCTGTCAAAAAGGAGTTTTTAATCTGAGCATCTGTGGACATATTTCAGAGAACCTGTGAAGTTGAATGGGGAAAAAAAAAATCCATCTTTGTTTTCATTAACTTCTAACTGAAATTTAGCCTCGCCTTCAGTTATGAATGTAGGGAACAAATATTCTGACAAAGGATCTGTAAGGGTCAACAGACTACCAAAGGGGTCCATGACCCCAAAATAGGGTTAAGATTCACTTATGTAGAAAAGAGTGCTTGAATTGAGTCCCAGAGGAAGTGAGGAAACAAGGCAGAGGTGAGAAGGGAGAACATTGTTGGGGGGAGGAGGATGGCAGGATAAAAAAAAAAAAGAGGACCATTCTTAGAGAGTCAGGGAACAGGTTCTGTTTCCAGGCCTCCTACTAATTCCCAGCAAAACGTGGATATACAAATCACTTAATCTCACTAACTCTTAGTTTCATTATCAATGAAAATGAGAGTTGATGGCTTCTTCCAGGAATAACAGTTAATCATCTATGTCTGCATTGCTTTTTATAATGTGAAAAACACATTCCCCAAAATCTCATTTGAGCATCCAAGAGTTTGAAGTTATTGTCCCTACATTACAGATGAGGGTGTTAGATACATTTTAAAGGGCATTCTTACTTTAAGTAGGAGTTGACTTGAAGACCTCTAATCTAAGGTCCCTTTGCAATTTAGACTCAATGATTCAGATATCAACTTTGATGAATAATTATAATAAAATGTCTGAGAGTTTAGAAGACTCAGATTTTACTAGCTTGATACTCAGCATTTTTGGAATATAAATCCCTAGAAGGGAAGACCAATATGTTTTTAATCCTTCTCTGAATTGGTACAGTGCCATGCACTTGAGGGGGCTTAATCAATATTTTAATTTTGATCCAAATTGTGTAACACATGTAAATCTTTCCTATTCTCTCCCTCTTCCTGGCAATTATTATGGAAGCCAGCTAATCTGCAAGTTCAGAAATGTAAATTCTTTAAGTCATAAGGCCAGAAGGTCAGACTGACTAGGACATATAGCTATAAAGAATCAAAAAAGGCTTTTGTTTCCAGGCATTCAAAGAGATTTCACCAATCTTCTTATTGCCCTTTGCAGTATTCAGCTTGGAAAAGAAGGCATTTGGGTCCAGGAGCTGCAACCAGATCTCTGATGTCCGGATTTCCAGTGTGATGGTAATGGTGCATTAGAGGAATTCTCTTGAGCACCCCACCCAAGCTATGCTGTGAATACTAACATGGGTGAGAGCCTGCTGCTGACACACCACTAACACCATGCTAATTGCCCCACAGTCATTATTGTTTCTTCATTATACAGGGTATTCATTAGGTCACATGTGCAGCAATACATGCTGGAGATTGGAGAAGCTATTTAACGGCAGCAAAAATAGAGATGTAATGCAGGCCTACATGCAGCTGTGGCCTTGCCCAGTGTTACCAAATACATGCTTGGCCCCAAGCCAACAAAACAATTGAAGGAAAGATGAGAATGGTACCCCCATTGCATGTTAATATTTCTTCAACTTGAAAAAAAGAGGAAACCTTTTGTTAGACTCTTGGAACAAATGAAAGTGCAGGTCCCCTTGAATATATTCTTTTCATATACAAGTTCCATTTCTTTCTGCCATTAGGAGAAATCAAAATTTGCTTTCATAAAGTTAAGTGCAGGTCACCACCACAAATGGAAGAGCTTATCATGTGAATTTGTTGGGATTTTCTTTTCCCATCATTACCCCTGAATGGGGGTAGGGGAGTGGGGAATGAATTTGTATGAATACGGGGTATATCATCCCCATTGTTACTGTCCCCCTAGTAAATAAAAGGCTGGTCATTATCATCATTAAAGTTCTAGACACTTAAATGGTTTAAAAGGGAAAGGAAGCATCATTAGAATACATTAAAAACAACAACCAGGGAGGGAGAATGATAAAAGAATACATGGATGTTTAAATTAATTCCACCACCACCTCACCACCATCACCTCACCACTCCCTTTTCAAGGAAGAAATAGTATGGTATATACTTGCTTTTATTAGCGATGTATCTATTTTTCCTTAGAAATTCCCTACTACATTAATTTGGCTATTGAGTAATAGGATATAAAACTGAAAGTGCCCTTAAACACCATCTACTCCAAACCACATCATTTTGCAGATGAAGAAACTGAAGACGAAAGAGGGATGTCCTGCTGAAGGTCACACAAGTAGTAAGTAGCAGAGTTAGGATTCAAACCCAGAATGTTTGGCTCTAACTCCATTGTGGCATTTGGTTAAAAGATCTGCTCCTGAAAGTGAAAATACATAGGTGAAGATACATCTTTAAATAATGCATTATGCTTTACATTCAATTTCTACCCAATGATTTAAAGTATTAAGCTTATAAACTCCTCGAGGACAGGTCTTTTGCCAGCTTTTGTATTCCCTGGTGACTGGCACAGTCCCTGGCATGTTTTTAAAAAAGTGTTCAGTCATTTCAGTCATGTCTAACTCTTTATGACCCCAATTGGAGTTTTCTAGGTAAAGATACTGCTGTGGTTTGCCATTTTCTTCTCTGGCTCATTTTATAGATGTGAAACTATAGCAAACAGGGTTAAGTGATTTGCCCAGGGTCATTAGGTGCTTGATACATATTGATTGATTAATCACTGTATATTCCATTTAACTATCCCTACATTCTTGATGTAGAGGAAATGTAAAAATCCTGAATAATCTGATTTGGTGTGGGAGTTTGGGTGAACATCTTCTCCCCAGAAAAAGTAAGCATGGAGTCAAAAAAAGAAACAGTTAAGAGTTTGTGTAGAGGCCCTCAGGCTGCCATCCTTAAGGAAGGGCCTTATTGATTTCTACCTGGAAGAAGGCCTTCACTATCATGAAGATCTCCTGCCCCACCAGGATATTCTGTTGAGATTAACTACTGAGAAAATATCTCCACTGAAATAAACCAGATCTCTGGCAACTCCTGAGACTCCAAGGTTAAGATGTTCTAACCCGAAGGTTAACACATTTTTTCCAAAACCACTTGTCCCGATTACTAGACTTCCTAATAAAGAAAGTGGCTGAACAGCCTTACCAGATAGGGTCCTTTCATGCCCCTATTATTACCTTAAGATTGTATAAAATCTTTATGTAAGTATCTTCCTTTGTTCAGTGCATTGCAATCCACCTGCCCATCAGCTGATGCTATTTAAACATTTTATCTTCTAGCTTTGCCCCTAGATTGCCTTATTGACCTCCAGTCAAACATCAAATAGACCATCATGGGAGAAATTACTCCCCAGGAGAATCCTTGGACCTCTGGGTTGAAGAATTCCCCAACACTGACTGTTTCCAAACTTTCCCAAGCATTCTGATAGCTAATCGTTTTTTTTCCCTCTCTTATCATATCACCCCCAAGGAATACAGAAACTCAAAGTTGGAAGAGGTCAGTTCTTTGAACCCATATCAGACTAAATAGCCTCTCTCCAGCCTCACCAGAAAGTGACACCCTTATTTTGCTTCAGAGGTGGTGTGGGGGGAGGGGAAACACTATCACTAGAAAACTTATTTGACTTTTGGATAGTTTTAATTGTTAAGAAGTTTTTCTTAGATCAAGTCTAAATCATCTTTTCTTTAACATTTCCATTGCTTCTAGTTCTGCCTTCTGAAGCTAAAGAGAACAATTCTAATCTTTTCACAGGGGAATTAAAATCTCACCTCTGATGCTTAGTACCTGTGTGATCATAGGCAACTCACTTAACTTCCATGGGTCTCAGTTTCCTCATCTATAAAACTAGGGAATTGGATCAGAAAGTCTTTGAAGTTCCTTAGCCCTTATTATATAATTTTTGACAGCTCTTCAAACCTCTGAAGAAAGCTATGATTCTTCCCTCATCCTCCAGTTTTTTTGTTCTCTAGGATATATATTTCTACTTCCCTAAATTAATCCTCATATGATATTGTCTCTATTCCTCTGACCAATCATCTTGACTGTTATCTTCTAGACAAGCTTTAGTTTATCAATGTCCTTTCTGAAATGTAGCACCCAAAAGTAATCATAGATTCTGCAGTTAGACTGCAGAATGCAGAAGTACTATAACTTTCCGCCTTCAAACGAACTATGCCAGACACTCTCTTAAGGCAGTTTGGCATACTGTTAGCTTTTCTGGGGACTATCATGTCACATTCTTGATTCATACTGAGCTAAAAGTCTACTAAAATCCCTAGCTCTTCTCAACAGTAACTATTTAATAAAATCTTTTCCCTTCTTGTACTTCTGATGTTGCTTTTTGAACCCAAGTATAGGAATATTATATTTATCAGTATTATATTTATTATAATATATTATATTTAATCTCACTATATTTGTTGATTATTACAGCCTCTAGATTTTTTTGTACACTGATTCTGTCATGTAAAATGTTAACCATGCCTTCCAGGTTTGATTTTGACAAGTATAACTTCTTCTTTTGGAAGGTGATGACTTGCCCAAAGGTCACACAGCTAGTGTCAAGTGTCTGAGGCTGGATTTGAACTCATGTCCTTCTGACTCTAGGGCTAATGTTCTATTCACTGCACCTCCTCGTTGCCCAACAAGTATAACTTCTAAGCCCTCTAAGTCATTGATAAAATGTTGAATGTCATAGTATCTTTCCTCTGAAAACTGCCTAGTATATAATTTGACCATTTATTATTTGGGTTATGGCTCTTATTCTTATAAATTTGATTCAATTCCCTATATATCTTAGAAAAGAGACTTTTACTAGAGAAACGCTGCAAAGATTTACCCATAACCCCTAATTTCCTGGTCCTTTTCTAATTTGGTTTGTGTAAAAACCTTAAATTATATGTAGTCAAAATTATCCATTTTTATCTCCTATGAACTTCTCTATTTTTTATTTGGTTAGGAACTATCCAAACCCTGCCCATAGATCTGACAGGTAATTTCTTCCATGCTTCTCTAATTTGCTTATGATATAATCATTTGTGTATAAATCATGTATCCATTTGGAGCTTTTCTTGTTATACAGTGTGAGATGTTAGTCTAGATCTAGTTTTTATCAGTTTGCTTTCCAATTTTTCTAAAAGCTTTTGTTGAATAGTCTGTTCTTGTCTAAATAGCTAGGATTTTTGGAATTATCAAACACTATATTCCCATGCTATTTACTTCTTGAATAAACTATTTTCAACATTAAATACAGTGGTATGATCATATTTGTTACTTTAACATCTTAAAACCTAATGTGTTATATAAAGAAAATGAAGATAGAGGGGCAGCTGGCTCAAATCAGCTATGCAGAGAAGAAATCTTTATCAAGAAGACAAAACTTGAAGATCACTGAAGGATCAATTCTCAATATATCTAGAAAGGGAACAATATACTGACAGTCACAGAGAGTATTACTACTGAAAAAAGAACATTGAAATGATATTGCTACTTTCAAATTTCTATAAACTGTTTATGAAAATGACATGCATGTCATTCTCCACACACACATATAGATCATTGTTGATGAAAATGCAAAAAGGGAACAGGTAGACTTTTTTTTTTTTTTACAATTTTGTTATTTGTATAAATTGCCTTCCTGGTTTTCTTTGTCATACTCTGTAGCAGTTCGTAAAAGTCTTCCTAGATATCTCTGAAACTATCTCCTTTATCTTTTCACACGGCACAGTAGTATTCTATTATATTCATATGCCATAATTTATTCAGCCATTTCCTAATTGATGGATACCCTCTTTTTATTTCTAGTTTTTGCTATTATATAAAGTGCTGCTATAAATATCTTTGTTCCCAATAGGTCAATTTCCTTTCTTTGATCTCTTTGAGGTATAGGTATAATAGTAGTATTGCTCAGTCAAAAGATATGTACAATTTAATAACTTTTGGTGATGGTTCCAAATTCATAATGCCTGAATCACACAGTTACCTACAAGGTGCCATGAATACAAGATTCTACTGTATTTATTATGTGTAGATTATTTTTAAAAGCACTTGACTTGGTAGAGCAAAATGAAGTCTTAAAGGCACTCTTCCAATAAAAATATTTTCCAGGTCACATCTTAAGATTATACAATATTTCTGTATTGATACAATAGAAGAGATAACTTTCTTCAACAATCCTCCAATTATGACATCAAAAGAGGCAAAATAAAAGGAGATGTCTGTTTGCAAACTATGTCCCCCATTGTCACAGAAGATGTCTAGCATAGAGACCTAATGGAAGAAGAATTTCTAATAGATTATGTGGTCATTCATTCACTTGGGCAGCTAGGTGGCTCAGTAGATAGAGTGCCAGGACTAGAGTCAAGAAGACCTGAGTTCAAATCTGGCCTAGACACATACTAGCTGTGTGAACCTGGACCTGTCACTTAACCCTGTTTGCCTCAGTTCTTCATCTGTAAAATCAGCTAGAGGAAGAAATGGCAAACCACTTCAGTCTTTCTGCCAAAAAAACCCCAAATGGGTCATGAAGAGTTGGGTGTGATTGAAACAGCTGAACAATAACTAGACCCTTAGATTTGTGACATTGCCCTAATGATAACAAGCAGAAAAACTCTATAGAGTCTCCTTAATAAGATCCATAACCACAAAAATCAGTTTGGTTTAATAGTCTACGAAGGATAAAACAAGTAGATATAGAAGAGGCATTGTCCAGACTATGATATGCACTTGAATAGAAAGCTTGTTAAGTTAATCTGTCAGTCCAAATATTTTGGACAGGATGGGAGGTAGGGAAATTGAAAAGATTTTACACAGAAAGACAAGGTGAACCAAACATCTCTCTCTCGATTTCAGTTGTAACAGTGATTGCTATTTGAACTCAGTCCAAGGAACTATACACTACACTTGCTATACCAGGTAGTACATGCAGCACCTGCTCAGCCAGGTAGTGATCCTCTTATTTGTAACAATTAGATAGGATTCCTAGACCTATGAGACGATCTAGGTTATACCTAAAGGTGGTCTGAATAAAAGGGGCTGCCCTAGTTGACTTGATTGAAGTCTCAATTTGGATTAAGCCAGTGATTTTAGAAGGTTCCCATACTGGCAGCTGTCTTGTAGGAATTTTGTTGTGACTTCCCCTTGGTGCTGAAAATGTGAGCACTCCCTTTTAATAGTCATGATCATATCCAATAAAAATTCTTTTTGTTGCCGTGCCATTGTTTTCACTGTTCTGATCTCACTAAGATTCAAGCCCATGCCTTCTGTGGGCAAAAACCAGATTCTGTAGATAGACAATGAGTTAGGTTCACAGTTAATAGGAAGAAGTTAATTGCATTCAGCAAATTCTAGAACACTTTTAATAATCCCAAGCTGTTTGAAAGAAATCTATCTATTTAACACCAATATTTTTTCTGATGGTGCTTTATGGTTATAAATCATGGAAATATGGTCTCCTGAGAATCAAAATTGTGAGGACAGGTAAAGGGACAAGAAGAAGGAGAGGACTGAGGAATTAGCATTTATTAAGCACCTACTATATGCCAGGCACTATGCTAAGTGTTTTATGAATATT
>NW_027186390.1:8654574-8664821 GCF_028583685.1 Petaurus breviceps papuanus
TGAGGAAACTGAGGCAGATAGGAGTTTAGTGACTTACCAGGATTTTAGCTGGGCAGCTAGGAGGTACAGTAGATAGAATGGAGTCAAGAAGTCCTGAGTTCAAATCCAGCCTTAGATATTTACTAGCCATGTGAACCTGGGTAAGTCACTTAATCTTGTTTGCCTCAGTTTCCTCATCTGTAAGATGAATTGGAGAAGGAAATGGCAAGAAAATCTCAAAAGGAGTCATGAAAGGTTGGATGTGACTGAATGGTTGAACAACAACAGGGTCATAAATATGTAAGGCCAGATTTGAATTCAAGTCTTTCTGAGTTCAGGCCTAATGCTTTATCCGCAGCATTACCTAGATTCCTCAGAGGGAGGTAGATGGGCATCAACAGGCACTTTACCAAAGATGACTCATGAGAATGAAGTGGTGAGAAAGATATGGTCCAGTAAATTGATAATCAGGCGAAGGATGACAGGTATACAGCTCAAGTGCTATGGGAATATCCAGGTAATGCTGAAAGACCTAGGTGAAGACCTGAAGTAGATTTGGGAAGATTTACAAGGATATGTAGACAACAGTTACGCAGAATGAGAAGGGGTTATTAGAAGAACTACATCTCTGGAGTCTGTCTTTACATCAAGGAGATGACAGAGCCACTGAAGTTTTGTGTAAAACTGCAAAACAGGACTAATCATAGCACCTACTCCCTGTGGTTGTAGGGCACATGTTGTTCAGTTGTTTTTCAGTCATGTTGGACTCTGTGAGTGACCCAGGGCATGAGTGGCTTCATTTTCTTGACAAAGATACTGGAGTGGTTTGTCATTTCCTTCACCAGCCCTTTTTACAGATGAGGAAACTGAGGCAAACAGGGTTAGGTGCCTTGCACAGGATAACCCAGCTAGTAAGTGTCTGAGGCCAGATTTGAACTCAGGAAGATGAGTCTTCCTGACTGGCACTCTGTCCATTGTGCCACCTAGCTGCCCCTATTATATATGCCTATTTTCTTCATTGATTCCTTCTTCCTCTGTTGCTTGCCTAGTTTGCCAACCCACTTAACCACAGCTGTCCAAGTTCTCCATAAGGAGAGCATTAGGGACTTTGTCAAGTGCTTTGTTGCAATCTAAGTAAGCTTACTCTGCCTGCTCCATCTACCTGCTCTACCAGTCTAGTTACCCTGACAAAAAAGGAGGTAAAGTCAGTCTGGCATGACCTATTCTTGGTGAAACCACACTATGTTTAGTGATTGCTGAAAGATCATTGCTTCCTTTCTAAATGATCACAAACGATGTTTTCAAATTTTGCCAGGAATGGAAGTCAAGGCACCAGCTTATAATGTATGTGTGTGTGTGTGTGTGTATATATATATATATATATATATATATATATCAGGGGTGGATGGGGTGTGAAGGAAGACTAACACCTCTGATATGAGGGCTTGCCAAGCCCTCTTCAAGACTGCTCATCCACCTTTGGTATCTAGCCAGTTATCCAATTCTCACTTGTGGCTCCAAGAAATTATAGCAGATGGGGTGGCCACACCCCTCTACTACCTCAGCAGATGGGCTAAACCAGGTTGAGGGTAACCACCAGACCTCCAACCAGCTATCGAGGTAGGGGGATGTCTACCCCAAGCATGTGAAGATTTCCCCCCAGGCAGAATGAATGGAATGAGAACAACTTGTTCCAATGGCCATGAAGGAGGCTGCATCAGGCACTGTTGGAGCACTTAATGCTTGGTCATACATCAGAGATGCCAAGGTCATCCACTACATCCTGGGCCTTGAGGCTGCAGGTTCCCCACCCCTGTCCTGGGCCATCACCACTGGTCTTGACCTTTGTCCTGTCGCTGGATTTTGATGACCCAGGGAGAGTGAGGCTGATGACTTTGTCCAATTATGCCTCACTTAAATCCAATTCCTACATGAATCAAGGCATTGCCCTGTGATGTCATTGGTTCTCTTTGAAAAATAAAAAACAAAATATTTATATGTGTATATATGAGTATGCAACTATATTACATGTGTATTAATACAATGGAGTTTTATTATAAATGTATATATTGTTAATTAAATCTGTATATAATAGATTGTATGGATGTGTATGTGAGTATACGATACACACACACAGATTTGCTTCTCTTTTCTGAAAGTCAGGACAACATTTTCTAAGTTCTGCAACACTTCTCCATTCTGCAGATCTTTCAAAGATCTGAGACAGTAACTTGGCAATTGCTTATCTCAGGTCTTCCTATCACTTAGTATTGTAGACCTGTCCATACATGTATCATGAGTCAAGGTCCTCCTTTCTTAAGTTTCCTGGACAAGGTGTGATTTTTCTGGATGGGCTCTTTATCTTGCGTTCTCCTCACCCATGTAACAGACCTTTCTCCTGGTTCTGGTTCAAGTTTTCAAAACTGCCATCACAGCTAACAGTAGGTATCAGTTGTGGATAGAAGCAGATTCAATGGAAAGTGTGCTGGCTTCACTTCCTCAGAGGAAGGTATGGTGGTCCTCAGTAGTCTCATCTGTAAAATGAGATGATTGAACTAGATGACCTCTCAGGTTCCTTCCAGGTTTTAATCTATGAGGTATCAGGAGGAAGAGATTTAACATACCTGAACTGTTCGTTGGACAGTTCCAGGACTTGAATTTCAAAAGGATATCAAGACTTGAAAAGAGGATGAAAGAGAGGAGAAATCCCCCTCAGGGAGAGGACACAGAGAGAGAAAAGACACAGAAACAGACACAGACAGTTCAATCCCAATAGAGGCAAAGGTTTGGACCATGAGACAAGTTGGAAATAAAGCTGTACATCCAGAAGGAGCCCCACTCTAGTTGATTACAATTATTTTCAAGGAGAATGACCACTTAACTGAAGACTTTGGGCACTGGTTAGAGCATCAGCAAGATACAAAAGTGATAGAAAGAGAAGGATAGTGTTTACTAGGAGCTAGCTTTGGAGATTCTGTGTGCTCTAAGACAGAATGAGCTGGGCTTACAGTACTTTAATTTGGGGGTCATTATATCATCACTTTGGTGGTGTTGGGATCACAGAGGACATTTATGTTAAGTTTCCAGTGATTGCTACAGAGAGCAGTGATCAAAGGTGCCATGATTGTGGAAAGCATGAACTACATTTGATTGATCCAAATGATCAGAGAGACTTGACCATGAGCTATTATTATTGCAACTAAAAGCATTCCTGAGCAGCAGGAATAGCCCTTTGCCCTCCCTACCAACACTCCCCACTAGGCTTAACCCACTCCCCAGTTGGTTTAGTTAACTATTACAATAGAAGCAGAATATATAGTCAAGTAAGTGGTTAAAGTTCATGAAAATTGACTCTTTGGATTCCCAAGTAATCCATTCAGGTGTGACATCAGGTCACTATAACAAAATTGAAGCCAACCTGGGCCATGAAAGCCTCACCAAAAATTTCGAATCAAGTCTGCTTCAGGTCATTGTTCAGAGTCACTCTTTCCAAATTAAGGACACTGAGGTTAAAACAGTTTGCTAGATGTGTGTGTGTGTGTGTGTGTGTGTGTGTTGGTGGTGGGGGGAATGGTAGGATGAGAACATTCTCATGAAGGGAATGTGAGCATGTGGTATATAAGTTAATAACCAAAATGACTAGATATTTTTCCATAAATATTTCCCAGATAAATACATCCACTTTTTTTTAAATGGTCAAAAAGCTCCATTAAGAGTTAACAAAAGAAAGACTATTAAGACAAATTTACTCTAAGTGATAATGAATGCATTGCACCAGTTATTTAATATGGTATGTCAACCAGGATAAAATTTGAGTCAGTGGATAGATCTCAATGGAGACCCAATCTGCTGCCATCACCATCAGTTAGCATAGGCTCAAGGCATAGGTAAGTTATTTGTACCTGTTTATTGCAATCTTTGGACAGATGTTAAATGTACCATGATATCTGCTATGTACATGTCAGTATCATTCATTTTGGAAACTAAAACATTTTAAATTGGTTTCCCAAAAATTTCAACTTAAAAAATAATTTAAGAACAGTTATAGATTATTTTTAAAATTTTATACTATTAAATTTAATTGTTCTAAATTTTATTGCCCCTAGTTTTCTAAAAGTGAAATGATATGCCTTTATTTATATATTTATTCATTGTGTTTGCTTTATACATTGTTTTATCTACAGAAAATATGAAATCTAATACATTAAAATGACATCTTGACTTTAGGCATATTAGCAAGGGAAAAAAAAACATTTTCCAGAGAAAATTTACTGTTAGTAAGCAAGAACAAAATTTTTCAAAAATTATATCTGTGACATCAAAAGGATTGTTTGCATGCTGTGATGTTAAATTGTTAACTGTAAAAAGTCTTATTTGATAAGAGAGAAATTGGATCTAGCTGTATCTATTTATATAGTTGAAACAATATTTGATGAATTGAACCTAAAGAAGTGTTGCATGTTTCAACTTGTAGATGATATAGTAGGAGGGAAAATGCCCAAATGTCTGAAGATCTTTGCAATTAATTTCTTGAGAAACTAAACCTTTCTATTTTGTATTTTAAGGAGATAAATAATAACCAATAAGAATAGCTAAAATTTATATAGCACTTACTATGTGCCAGGCACTTTACAATCATCTCACAACATTCCTAGGAGATAGGTGTTATTATTATCTTCATTTTACAGATTAGGAAACTGAGGAAAAGAGATTTGAGTGACTTGCCTGTGGTCCTACAGCTATTGTCTGAGGCTAAATTTAAACTCAGATCTTCCAGACTCTGGATTTGACATTCTCCATTGTCTCATAAGTATGAGACTACTGGTATAGCTTATAAACATATCATAACGTAGTTGAAAGGAACTTGAGTATTCATTTAATCTGACCTCCTAATTTTATAAATGAGGAACATAAGACCCAGGGAGGTTATATTATTTGTTCAAATGACATAAGTAGTGAATGATGGAGCAAGGATTTTAATGTAGATTCTGTGATGGTGAATCTAGCACTTTCCATTATACTATAAAGATGCCTAATTACATTTTTTTAATACATTGTTGAAATTGATATTAGGGCAGATTTGTTGCTTTTCAAATCTACTGATGGCAATACTACATCAAGAATAATTATCCAATATAATTAATGGATTTTTAATGAAAATTATTTAATAGAGGAGAATTGTTTTGGACTCTGCACTAATGGATCTTAATTAATATCAGTATGAAATACAGATCTATAAGCACTAGTTTTTTTTGTTTTTATTTTTTAAAATTAATTTGTTTGTTTATTTTTAGTTTACAGGATTCAATTCCACAATTCCTTGAGTTTCACATTTTGTCCCCCTCCCTCCCCTCTCCCCCATGGCGGCATATAGTTAAGTATAGGATCTGTAAATACTTTCACATTATACATTAGTCAGGTTATAAAGACAGATTGTATCAGATGGAATGAAAAATGGTAAAGAGGACATAAAACTAAACAATAAAAGGAAAAAGATCAGGTATTTTGCTTCCATCTGGATATAAACTTTCTTTCTAGTTCTTTCTCTGGATGCACACATTTCTCTCCATCATGAGTCTTTTGGTATTGACTTATATCACTGCATTGCTGAGAAGAGTCCAGTATATCAAAGTTGGTCATCACACATATGTTGTGTCTGTAATTGTGTACAAATTTCTCCTGGTTCTACTCTTCTCACCCAGAATCAGTTTGTATAAGCCTCTCCAGGTAAATATGAAGTCCATCTGCTCCTCGTTTCTTATAGCACAATAGTATTTCATAACATGAATATACCACAACTTGTTCAGCCATTTCCCAATTGATGGGCACCCCCTTGATTTCCAATTCTTTGCCACCACAAAAAGAGCTGCTATAAACATTTTTGTACATATGGGTCTTCCTCCCACTTCTATGATCTCTTTGGGATATAATCCTAGGAGTAGTTAGGTGCTGGGTCAAAGGATATGAAATTATTTATAGCCCTTTGGGCATAATTCCAGATTGCTCTCCAGAAAGGCTGGATCACTTCACAACTCCACCAGCAATGCATTAGTGTTCCAATTTGCCTGTATCCTCTCCAGCATTTGTCATTTTCCTGTTTTGTCATCTTAGCCAATCTTACTGGTGAGATGTGGTACCTCAGAGTTGTTTTGATTTGCATTTCTCTAATTAATAGTGATTTAGATTTAGCACATTTCTTCATGTGCTTATAGATATCTTCAATTACTTTCTCTGAAAACTTCCTGTTCATATCCTTTGACCATTTATCAATTGGGGAATGACTTGTATTCTTATAAATCTGACTCAATTCTCTGTATATTTTAGAAATGAGTCTTTTGTCAGAGACATAGGTTATAAAGATTCTTTCCCAATTTTCCACCTCCCTCTTAATCTTGGTTACATTGGCTTTGTTTGTACAGAAGCTTTTCAATATAAGCACTAGTTAAAAATGTAGACCCTCATAATGCATGCTTCACATACAATCACTTGAATCAAGAAATGCAAGTGAGAAATATTGTAGATTTTCAGGTTACTATAAGAGTATTAGCTTTATAAACAAAATAGTTCATTAAAAGAAAATGTCTGCAAAAAAAATAGATTTGTTTAGGGATATTATGTAGAATAAGCATTTGAACCTGGAAAATTGTATTATGTTTTGGCCATGGGTAAATTCTGATTTTTCAAATAAAGTGATATAAATTTTACTACTATTCACAGCATCTTGTTTGTGTGAAAAGGGGTTTTCTCGAGGCGGCCAGGTAGCAAAGCGAGTAAGAGCACCGGCTCCAGTGTTGGGATAACTTGGAGATCGAATCCCGGGCTCAGACACTTAGCACCCACCCAGAAACACCTGGCCGTATAACCTTGAGCAAGTTACTTAACCCCAATTGCTTAGGGGCAGCCCGGTGGCTCAGCGAGTAAGAGCACCGGCTCCAGTGTCGGGATGACTTGGATCGAATCCTGGGCTCTGATACTCAGCACCACACCCAGAAATAACTGGCCATGTAACCTTGAGCAAGTTACTTAACCCCGATAGCTTTAAAAAAAAAAGAAAAAAAGAAAAGGGGTTTTCTGTTATAGTGATTATAAAAATAGTTTATTATCTATTAGGGGATGAAAAAGAATTGAGAGAGTGTTATGAGAGACACTGTTTTGAGAAACTTTGTGCTGAAAAACATGCTCACCTATCACATTAATATTATCATTATTATGGTTATGGTTTTTGGAAGTTATAAATATGAAACTGTAAAGCATTTTATTAATAAATACATCACTGTACATAATAATCCTTTTGTGGTAAGCTTGAAATCTGTTTGCTACTATGAAATTATATATTTTAAGCTTTATTTCAATAAAAATGTGAGTAAAAAAACTATAGATTGTTTAATGAAAACTACTGGTGGGAGGGGGTGCTTTTGCAAAAAAAAAAAAAAAAAGCAAAACATTGCTACATATTTGGAAACCATGGGGTTAAAAGGTTAAGAAAATCCTCTTTGGGAAAGATGCCAAAAAATTTTAGCCAAAGAAACCAGGTGGTATTTTGTTATGCTGTGGACTAGATGGGTGCCTGAATGCTGGGTTCGCTTTAAAGAAAAATCTGGCATTGGTTTTCCAGAAGTTAAAGTCTGCCAGACTGGGAAATGGAGATGGGCCAGGAGCAGAGGCAATTGAGAAATCAAACCCTTTTCTAGCAAGTCTTCCTTGGTCTATTCTGCACGAACTTGTAGGACCCCAAGCAGGGGTGATAGTGAGGATTGAAATAGGAGTAATCTATTATGTGGGACAGTGGATCCCAAGTGATCATTATATTCTAGGTGTTTCATGAAGAAATTGAGAATCTGAGCCTCTGTGTATTGAATAAGGACTACCCATATCATGGTCCTATTATAGTATTTTCAGATTTTCCCAGGGATATTGTAGCAACTGGGGTCACAAAAGACTATCAAGAACCTGTCAGGAGAAGATTAGAAGATGGCCTTTATCTGCCAATGGAATTTGATTGATCTGAATATGCCCCACCCCCAAGAAATTTCTGGGATACTAGCCACTTTTCAATGACTTATGGAAAAGGTAGTTGTGGATATGAACTGTTGTTGTTCAATGATGCCAGCTGTGTCTTACTACTTGTGACTCCATTTTGGTTTTTCTTGGAGTGGTTTGCCATTTCCTTCTCTGGCTTATTTTACAGATGAGGAAACTGAGGCAAATAGTTTAAGCCCAGTGTCACACAACTAGTAAGTGTTTGAGGCCAGATTTGAACTCACAAAGATGAGTCTTCCTAACTTCAGGCCTGGTATTCTATCCACTGTGCCACTACTCAGAGGCATTGGTGTATTTTTTTTTTAAAGCAATTGGGGTTAAGTAACTTGCTCAAGGTTACACAGCCAGGTGTTTCTGGGTGGGTGCTAAATGTCTGAGCCCAGATTCGATCTCAGGTCATCCTGACTCTGGGGCCGGTGCTCTTACTCGCTGTGCTACCTGGCTGCCCTGGCATTGGTGTATCTTAATGATCTCATGGCATTTTGGAAGATTTTGCAAAAGAACATGATGAGAGGTTAAGTTATCTGGAAGCTGCTGGTTGAAAGCTATCCCTTGACAAATGACATTTCTGCCAAGCCTCTATCAAGTAATACAGGTCACAGAGTATCTCAGAAGGTAGTTGAGTATTGACCCTGAGAAGCACTTGTATCAGCCATAGCTAAAGAATCATTAAGGGCTGAAGACAGTTCTGGGGTTTAGTAGGTCTTATCAGAGATTTGTGAATAGCTGTGCCCTTTTGCAAAGCCTCTTAAATGATCTCACTTGTAGAGGGTCAGACTGGAGAAACAGTCAGCAGAAGGGCATTGCAGTACTGGGGTGTTCAGACACAAAACTGCAGAGTCACACAGGAACAGTAGTTAACAATACTTTATTACTACTCACAAAGGGAGATGCAGAATGCATATTAACAGGATTGTGGTATATGGGCCCTATTGCTCCCAGCCGAGGGCATTGCACAGAATGATTGGCTTTTGGATATGGAATCATACAACAGCTTTTGCACTTTGGTGGGAGGCACAGAGCCCCTCAGGGATCAAACATATTAAGTTTTTGACAAAAAATTGACTGGTACCAATAGGAGACTGCCCTGTCATATGTAGAGGAAGATGGCAGTATAGGCAGGACTAGAGATATTTTGTAAATTTCCTTATAAAGAGGAATGAGGGGTGGGAATGTAGAGAACTTAACTCTAACTATGGTGTTCAGTAAGTGGCTAGGAGGGGGTGGTACAATAATGCCCAGTCTTTGGATTCATTAACTTTAGCATCCTAAGGGGTTTGGGTTATACTAGTCCAACTGATTTTTATCAGTTCACAGGCCTAAAAGAGCAAACTAACCTCGGCTTCCTGGTATATGGAAATTGTTAGGATGAGAAAGATGAATGGGACTTTTTCTGATTCAAGTCCTTTGTGTTATTTTTTTGAAACCAGCCCAGATAGTTTGGGAGGAGTTTTGTACCAGGAGAGCAATGCAGATGGCTATTGCATTTTTTCAGTTGAGGACTCAGTGAGAGTGCACTATTCTCATCTTATAAATTGGGATTCTTGTCCTCAAATTGAGCTCCCAGTGAAAAATTTCAAGACCGTATGTATGGAATTTGATTTCACATATAGACAGACACCAACCGATTGATCACTATTCTGAAAAACACTAAGTTGTATGCTACCAGGTAGAAATGGACATCAATTATGGTCAACTATGATTTTAGAGGGCATTATTGACCAGCAAAAACCATCATTGATGTAAATGCCCTGTCCTCTAGGTCCTCTGCATCAGAAACCATGGTGATTCACATGCAGGGTGTGAAGACAACCATGGTATGAAGGAAGCAAGAGGGAAAAGTGTAACTAGAATGTAACAGGAGGAGAAAGTATAACCAAGAGTTTGGGACTTTTCCCCCAAAAGGATACCATTGGTAGAAATACAATTAACTCTTTGAATTCATTGTCTCCATACAGATTGAGCATGTGTGACTAGTGGTAATTTCAGTTTCAGAATTGAAGCTATTGACCAAGAGTATGTGACTCTCCCCCCCAGCCCCTAATCTGGCTGCACTCCTTTGGGCTTCTCCATCATGTCCCCTCAACCTTCTTCTTCCTCAACCCCACCCCACTCTTTCAGTCTCCTTTTGTGTGTTGTCCTCTGCAATTCAATTGTAAGCTACTTGAGGGCAGGGATTGTCTTCCTTCCTTCCTTCCTTCCTTCCTTCCTTCCTTCCTTCCTTCCTT
>NW_027186390.1:8664831-8691519 GCF_028583685.1 Petaurus breviceps papuanus
TCCTTCCTTCCTTCCTTCCTTCCTTCCTTCCTTCCTTCCTTCCTTCCATTCTTTCTTTTTTTGTATCCTCAGTGCTTAGAACAGTGTCTGACACACAGTCTGACACATAATATTTATTGACTGACTGTACACTCAAATTTCACTCTCCTGAAGACACTTTGCTTTTGAAAGAGTAGCAGAAGGTAGAACTTTGCTTTGGAATACTGTATTGGATACTAATAGATCCTACAAGAAAGTAGGTCACTTGATGCTCTCAAAAGTCTATTTATCCATGGATGTGAGAGTCACCTATGATGATTTTTGAAATTCAGGCTAACATAAAATTCTGGATTTAGTAAAACCAGGGCTAGGTGAGGTCAGTGCTCATATTTTGAGCATGTCAGATGATACTTGGTTTTCTTCTCCTTTACTGCAAACTTTATATTAGAGGTGTCACTTGCCCCCTTCTCTACAATTTTCCATTATTCAGTAACTAATTCCTCCTTATAGTGTTACCAATTTAAGCTATTTATCTTGGAGGGCATAAGCAGCCACAGCCTTCCTAGTTGTTCTGCATAGCTTTCTTGTTTCTAAAAGGAATCAGAAAAATACAAGCAACGCTCTTGGACCACTTTGCCCAGTATGCTGAATCTCATCTAACCAGGACCACAGTGGTTAAAGGCCAAAGTGTTATGGGAGAAGTATTTCTCAGTGTGTGGATTTCTTATCAGAATTCATTCAGATCAGAGTAGAGATTCTGAGAGCAAACTCTTCAAGGAGTACAGAACTATACCATACTTCCTTCCAGAACTCCTAAATCCAAGGCATTTTAATTTCAAACCTGTTGAAAATGTTGGGGACATCGAGTTCTAAGCAGAAGGCTGGAAGAGTCAGTTAAGTGACCTTTATCATGCCTTGCAACCATCAAGATATGGTTCATCCAGGCCTGGTGACCTGAACTTTGTGAGGGCGTCTATACACTCCCTTCATCATCTCCCCACTTACTTTTGGTTTCTACTTCCTGAGAATAATTTTTAATGTAACGAAGATAATGCAAAGATGATCCTTCATGGAATAGAAAGCCAAAACAAAATAAGGTGTGAGTAGTTCAGCCTTCCCACTCTTCTCTTTTTCCTTATTCCATTCTCCCCGAGCGGCAATTCTTCCCCTTTTTTAATCCGCCTCTTGATCTTAAAATAGCTAAAACAACTGTTTTTGTTATCTTTAGCACTCACTGCCTCGGTACATTCTTGGCTTTAGCCCTTGTGACAATATTATTACAGGAGTGTTCTGCTCTTTTGTATTCGTCCTCAGTTGCCTACACTTGATTCTATCTTTTATATATGTCTTCTTAAAAATTGGAGTCGGTCAATCAATCAACAAGCATTTATCAAATGCCAATAATGTTTCAGGCATTTTACTAGGAGATCAGTAAGTTTTCTGTGTTGGTACAACAATCTCTTTAGGCAGCTTCCTTTTTTCCCTTTCATTAGAATAACTTCAGGTCAAGTCAACAACTTTTTGTTAAGTGTCTTAAATGTGACCAGGGTGTTATTATTGGGTACTATAAAAGTCTAAGAGCTGAGAATAAAAAAAAAAGGGCAAAAACCAGTACCTGTTTTCAAGTAGCTTACAGTCTAGTGAGAGAGACAACATGCAAATAGCTCTATAAACAAGTTATATGCAGGATAAATTTCAGCTCGTGTTTTCAGAGTTTCATTTAAGAGCTTCTGGCTTTTCCTACCTTTCTGAAAATCTGCTCCCACTACTAAGTAGGAGCATGTCAGATAATGCTTGGTTTTCTTCTCCTTTATTACAAACGCTATGTTAGAGGCGTCACTTGCCCTGTTCTCTACAATTTTCCATTCATCCATAACCAATTCCTCCTTATAGGTTAAAATCAAGTTCATAATAGCACATCTACATGCTACTTCCTCTCCCCTTTGAAGGATAGAGTTATCGTTAGGACAAGCCACTCATTTCTCAACTACTCTGTTTTTGGTGGAAAGAGCGATAACCAGCAGATGTCTGGATAGTTGAAATCCTCCATCACTAGTGTTATCAGACTTCTGTGCCAGGTATATGATGTGTTTCCTGCAGTTCCTATCTACTTCCTTCTGTTGTGCAGGAAGGAAGATTATTCTGTAGTCTATGTAGCATATGCCAGTGATATTTTTTGCTTTTCTTCCTTCCTGTACTAGTCCTCACCCAATTACTTTCCATCTTGTTTCCCGATTCTGATTCCTGAGTTTCCTCGCATGTGTTTCTTTTTACTATATAGTGCTGCTCCACTAGCCTTAAACACCCCCCCCCCCCCCAAACTATTCTGGCCCTTTTGACTAAAGTATACCTTGCCAGAATCATATCTCAGTTATAAATTCTACCCCATTAAATCTTAGTGATAACCTATGAGGTCAGGCTTGACTCCTGATATTAGCATCTCTCATTCAGCCCAATCATTTATTTATTCATTCATTTGTTAGTTCAGATCTATGCTTTCATTGGTTTAAAAAATTTCTGGAAAAGAAAAAATCTCTATCAATACAATTTATCAACTTTTCTGCAGTTTGTAATTTTAGAATTGCCTGGGGTCACTGGGGGTTTGAGTGACTTGTCCAGAATCTCATAGCCAGTATGTATCAGAGATGATACTTGAACTCAGATATTGCTGACTCCACGTCTAGCATTCTATCCACTATGTCACACTACCTATCTTGGTTATATTTTGTGCATTTGTAAATAGAGATCTATGGCCATGAGTTTTATTGCTGACTCTTCCTGGACTTCAACTCTCATGCATCACTGGTCTTTCTTTCTGCTATTGTAGTGATGTTGTACCTGCAATTTGCTGTGGTACCAGGGTTGCCTGATCTATGTGGACAGTTTTCTCCCTCCCCTTTTTCTCAGTTTAAAGCCCTTTTGATCAGATTCATAAGATTCCTAGCAAATATGTTTTTACTGGCCCTTGTTAGGTACTCATCATCCCTGGCCAAGAGCCCATCATTACTATATTTTAAGCTGCTGTCCAGAATTCCAAATCCCATGCTCAGACACCACTTTTTTTTTTTTTGCTAGCTGTTCATTTTCTAAATCTGGCTTTCTTTTTTAAATCTCTTCTCTTTAATTGGCAACAGTGTTGAAAACAACACTTGTGTCTGTGAGGTCTTTAGGTTTTTTTTCCCCTCCCAAGGACTTTGTAAACCTTAATAGTGCTGTCTAAAACCCCATCTTCTCCCATTCTCCATATTTCAATAATTATTTTCAATTACTCTCTAGATTATATTTTTCATATTTGCTTTACTCCTTTTTGCTTATCCTAACTTTACATTTGTCATTTTGTAGTGACAAAAGACCTGGATTTGAAGTCAGGAAGATCTGAGTTCTATTCCTCCTTCAGATACTAGGTAGTCATATGACCCTGGGCAACTCAATCACTTTCAGCTTCAGTTTCCTTATTTGAAAAATGGGGATAATAATAGCACCTACCTTATAAGATTGTTGTAAGAATCAAATGAGGTAATGTGAAAGTATTTACAGATCCTATACTTGACTATAAGCCGCCATGGGGGGGAGGGGAGGGAGGGGGACAAAATGTGAAATTCAAGGAATTGTGGAATTGAATCCTGTAAACTAAAAGGAAACAAACAAATTAATAAAAAAATTAAAATTAAAAAAAAGAATCAAATGAGGTAATATATATATATATACTTTTCAAATACTAAAGTACTACAAAAATGCTGGTTATCATTGTCATTTTTATTATCATCATAATTTTTAAATAAGCAAGGTCCTGTACAGCTTAACCAATTAGTCAATCAAGAAATATTAAGCTTGGGGCAGCTAGGTGGTGAAGTAAATAGAGCAGCAGCTCTGGAATCAGGAGGACCTGAGTTCAAATCTGGACTCAAACACTTAACATTTACTAGCCATGTGACCTTGGGCAAGTCACTTAACTCCAATTGCCCTGCCTTCCCCCTTCAAAAAACAAAAGAAACATTAAGCTCTTTTCAAGTAGGGATTGTTTCATTCATTATATTTCATTTATTATGTTTATATTATATATGATATATTAGACTTAGCAATAGGAGACATTTAATAAATACTTGTTGATTGTTTAATTATATAGTAAATACTAGAGAGACCAATACAAATGCCAGACAACCTTTGCCTTCCAGGAACTTAAATTCTAATGAAATAAGCTAAACAGTGAACAGTAAAGAGAGTGAGAGTGATACTAAGATCGTGTTTCCTGAAGCCCTGGAGTAGCTAGAAAAATGTAATGTTAGTTCTTGTTGTGTATGAGTGATTGAAAGTCCCTCTTCCTCATGCTCAGGATGCTTGTGATCAGATAATGACTTAATACAGTTCCATAACCCAGCTTTCAGTTAGTGGGACTGTTCCAAAGTTGGAAACTTGGGTGACTGGAAGGCTTAGTAGGTCAAAGATCCAGAACCAGAAAGAACTTCCAAGGGCATCTATTCCAATACCCCAATTTTACATAGGAGGAAAATGAGGCACTAAGAGGGTACTTGATTTACTCAAGGTTGGTGGTACTCTTGACAGAAATAGAGAAGTTTAAAAGGGCAGATTTATAGGGAAAGATAATGAGTTCTCTATCTAGGGCATGCTGAATTGAAGATGACTAGGATACACCTAGTTCAAAACATCTATGTTAGTGATGCAGGACTAGCTCAGGAGAGAGACTAGGGTTGGGTATAAAAATTTGGAAGACGTCTGCCTAGGGAATATGATTGAACCCATAGAAACTGATGAGGGCACTGAAAGAGAGTATGTATATCAAGTTACAGGGAAAGACAAGTTTACAGAGGATGATGAATTGAGTGTTAGATATGTTGAGTCTAGAATGCTGTAGAAACATTGAGAAAGAGGTGTTTAGTGGTCAGGAGTGGTAGAAGGGAGGAAGCAGAGCTTGTAGAAAGAAGCCTTTGGGCAAAGGTCTTAAGAAGGGTGTGGGTTGATACTTGTTTCTATTATATTTTATTCATTTCCCCCTACTTGCATTTCTTTCTCCTCTATCATTTCTCCCTCCTCCTATAGTTTCTTCCACCTTTATTTTCCTTGCTGTTCTCTATTTCTTTTTCTTGTCATCTCCCCTCCACCATTTCCTCTAGTTTCTATTCATTATCTTTTTTTCCTTCTTATTCTCATTCTCTCTGCTGCCTACATTCTTTCCATCATTTGGCCGTCTTCCTTATCCTAGCGTTTCCTTGTTCCATTTGCTCTGTTCCACAACACCCCCCTCACACCCCCGTCCTTAGTTTCTTTTATTTTCTTTGTAATTTACCTCAGTAGCCTCGGTTCCCAATCTAAGATCTCTCCCAAAAGGCAATCAGGCATTTGCTTCCTGACCCATGAAGATAATCTGTACTTTTTACTCTTCTCCCTGGTGTAAGAGGAAGTTGCTGGTGTTCTCTGAAAACCAGTAGCTTGTTCTCTGGAAATCCTCTCAAGTGGTGCCACATACTAGGGTAACAAGTAGGAAATGCTGTAACCAGATAAGTAATCGGTCCTTCAGCTCTAAAAGACTCAGGATGAAAAATGCTATCGACCTCCAGAGAGAGAGAATTGATGAACTATGAGTGCAGATTGAAGCATACTTTCTTTCCACTTTCATTTTCTTGCCTTTTTGGGGGGGGGGCAGGGAATGGCAACATGGCTAATAGGGAAATATGTTTTGCATAGCTTTACATGTAGAATAGGTGTCATACTGCTTGCTTTCTCAATGGGTGAGGGAGGGGCTGGAGGGAGGGGGAGAATTTGGAATTCAAAATTTAGAAAAATGAGTTATAAATAACTAGGTGAATAAATGATTTAAAGTTTAAAAATAAATAACTGGTTCTCTCTAGGTTTCCCTACTGAAGGGGTGGCTGTGGTACCAGCCATAGCTCTCAAGATTCATTCAGACTCCATGGCAGCTGTTGTGACTCATTTGATTCTGCCCTTAATGAGAGAACCCCAGGTTCTTTTGTGTTAGTTTGGTGTGAATTATCAAATCAGATCATGGCTCTAGTCTCCATCCTACCAACTCCTCCCATGCATGATGTAATTGGTAGTGTTCTTCATTGATTTACTCACAAAACACATTGTCTCAATTTTAATCAGAATATTTGTATCCCTTTCCTACCTCCCTAAATATCCTCCTCCCCTTCGCCCTATTTCAACTTTCACAGGCACTGGCAGATTGGCTCTCCAGAAGGTGATTGCTACTACCTCCAGTATATAAGACACCTTGTGGATCTGGACTTTGACTGATAAAGCTCATGAGTTACCACCCATGTGCTTATCTTTACTAGCCAGCTAGTAGGTAAAATTATCTAAAAAGTAGAGGTATTTATTAAGATGGCTTAGCAAAAACAGTAACTTTAAGGCATTCCCTTCCTATACTTGGGTTTGACTCTCCCATACACACACACACACACACACACACACACACATATGTGTGTACATATTCACAACTCATATGTGTGTGTGTGTGTGTGTGTGTGTGTGTGTGTATGGAGAGAGAGGGACAGAGAGGGAGACAGAGAGAGAGAGGGAGAGGGAGAAGGAGAGGAACAGGGAAAAGGAGGGAGAGGGAGGGAGAGTCAGAGAGAGAGAGAGAGAGTCCTTTCTCTCTTCATAGAGTCTTCTCTGTAAGGACTGTCTCTGGGTCTGTGCCTTTCTAGAGAGTATAATCTATATCTATATTCTATATATCTATATTTTGCTGAAAACACACACACACATATATAATACATACATATGTTTTCTGTTGATTTCTTCCTGGATTTTCCTAAATTTATGGACTCTTGAACTACTGGATGGTGTATTAGCTCTGTTGCTAAATGTCAATGCTGATGAGAGCAGAAGAAAAGAGAGTAACTCCCCTCCCCACCCTTGCTACCTTCTGGCATAAATACAAGGGTCACACTCCACACAGCTACTCTAACCTGGACTACCTCACACACTTCAATTGCATCTTCATTACATGACTCAAGGGCAGGCAGGCTTATTTAGTTATTTAAAGGTTTGGGTGTGTGGGTAGGTGGGGGCAGAATGACCAATTTTCTCTCAGATAGTTAGACTTTCTGAGTCAATCAAGGAGAAACTTGTTCACAGTTTGTAAAAGGTTAAACAGGCATGAGCATTATTTTATGAGTAGTCTAATACCTTGTTATCTCTCTCTTACTTTCTGTGAGTACCTCAACTAGGCTTTCTGGAATAGGATAGGGAAGGTCTGGTTGAAGAATAATTGCCATACATATTAGAAATAAATTATGTAAATAATATCAATGTACCCAGAATAGGTACTTCCTAGCGCACATCTACTCTTTATATCAGACATCAACCCACTTGCGGCAAGTAGAACTCAAACAGGGAATCTCAGTTCTCAGATATGTTCTGTTGTTGTTGGTCAATTATTTCAGTTATGTCTGACTCTTTGTGATGCCATTTGGGATTTTGTTGGCAAAGATACTGAAGTAGTTTGCAATTTCCTTCTCTAGCTCATTTTGTAGAGGAGGAAACTGAGGCAAACAGGGCTAGGTAACTTGCCCAGGGTCACCCAGCTAGTAAGTATCTGAAGCCAGATTTAAACTCAGGTCCTCCTGACTCCTGGCCCAGTGCTCTATCCACCATGTCACCTACCTACCCCATATACATTCTACTCAGACCTAAATAAAAAGATTTCTATTATCCTTCAAGGAGAAAAACTTGACTCTAGACTCCAGGTTCTTGGATCTCTAGAAGGCAGGAATCCTGGTGCCTTCTTCCTACTTTGTCAGAAGCGATTTAGCAAAGTTACACTTGCCCATGTCTGACTCTGCTCCATCCTAGTCCCTATTCTGCTCATTTCAGTCCTGATTATTGGTGGTTCTTCTTTGCAATTGCCATTGCTTTCATTTTTCAACCTTCATGACATACAATTAGGATCCACCTTGAGACCAAATGAGAGCTATTAAAGTCTTAGCACAGGTTTAAGGCTGGAGGACATGGGCCATTTTGGTTACCATTATTCTCTCTTTTCTGTTCCTATTCAAAAGTCTCCATATTCTGCTTTAATGTCTCACCTTCCTCTTTTGTCTTCTTCCTCTCTGTAAAACTCAGGCAAGTGAAATTATTGTCACTAGTTCAGGGGTACTCAATGTTTTAAAATAAGTTCATAGGCTCAAAACTAGAAGGGACCCCCAAAGACCATCTAGTCCAGGGGTTCTTAACTGGGGGTCTAAGAGCTTTTTAAAAATATTTTGATAACTGTATTTCAATATAATTGGTTTCCTTTATAATCCTTTGTATTTTGTTTTATGCATTCACAAGCATTCTGAGAAGGGGTACATTAGGTTTTATCAGATTTTCCAAGTCCATGATACAGTAAAGAATGGGCTAGTCTCTCTCTTTTTACAGGTGAGGAAACTGAGATCCAAGAAGGTTAAAGGTTTACCCAAGATTTCTACCTATATATAATAGAAAATGTCAAGGGTGAAATGTGAACCCATGTCCTCTTATTCCAGATACAGTGTTTTCCCCATTGTACCACATCATTCCTGGAAGTCCTAGCTGGACTGCTCTGGAGATTTCATAGACCCCTACAGTAATGACCAGAAAGAAGCAGGAGAGCTGGCATATATCTTTCCAAACATAGCTGCCCTATATCTCTTGAGCAATTTCCACCTCCTGCCAAGTCTCTCTCTGGTTGAAGTGCCTTGCCTTCCTGGGAAGCAAGACCTCATTTTCAATTTCAACTTCCTCTTTGTCAAGTGATTGAAATTACCTCCATCTGAGGTGTCCATTGGAACATTAGGATACATTTATTGACTTTCTAAAACTAGGTAATTAACTCTTTAATGCAGGAACTTGTCCCCCTAGTATCAAAACACAGGAACATGAGTATTAAAAATATCCTAAATATGTTTCAGAGAATATACTCCCTGTTTAGATAAGTGCCTTGGAAACTTACTTGTCTAAATGGAAACTTGACTTGAGATAGAGTGAACCAGAAGGGCCTCCTTGCCCCCAAATGAATCTCCTTCTATTAGATAGTGTCTGAAATTCCTACAATAGTCACTCTCTTGGTTTAAGGTTCCTATACAAATATAATTATGTTAATTCATTATTTGGTTTGGGCAAAGCCATTATCAAAAGGGCAGCCAGGCCTAATAGATGGAGAAACATCCTTGGAGTCAAAATGCTCTGAGTTTAAATCCTGCAACTGAAACATATTGGCTATGTGACCTTGGCCAAGTTAATCAACCTTTCTGATCCAGGCAACTCTCTAAGACTATATAAGTTGCAAAGAAGGTCAATAAATGTTAACTAAACCCCTATGATGGTCCAGACATTGTACTAAACTGGGGATACGAACAAAAAAGAAAGATGGTGTCTGTCCTCAAGGTCTTGCAATCTAATGGAAGGAGGTCAATGCACAAAAGTTAACACTGGAAGAAGCCACCAGGGTTCCTCCCTTCCAGAGACCCATGAATCTGAAGTCTAACTTCAAACTCTTTATCCATAAAGGATGATGGAAGTTCTTATACTTAGCTCTGAGTGGAACATATCTGGGGCAGCTAGGTGAAAGGGTAGATACAGCCCTGAGACTGGAGTCAGAAAGACTTGAGTTCAAATCCGACCTCAGACACTTACTAGCTGTGTGACCCTGGGCAAGTCACTTAGCTCTGTTTCCTCAGTTTCCTCATCTGTAAAATGAGCTAGATAAGGAAATGGCAAACCACTACAGTATCTTTGCAAACTCCAAAGTGGGTCATGAAGAATCATAATGAAACAACTGAACAACATAAAAACATACAAAAAGAAGCTGAAGAGTAGGTGGGTGAGGACTGGGAGGGCAGGCAAGGTACTGGAAGAGCATGGTGAAAAAGTCAGGGATGTCCCAGAGTAGTGCAGCCAGGTGAGGAATGAGATGTTTTGAGTTGAGCCCTTTCCATCGTGGAGTTCATGACTTTACCCTCTAATCAGAGGGACAGAGGTAGTGAGTGATAAGGTAGAGTCACAAGGTTGATGGAACCCTCACTGGTTGAGAATTTCTTTACCTAGAGTTCCAGATTCATGAAATCACAGGTCAATAAAACAAAATAAAAGCCAGGCAAACAAAAGGTCTTTATCTTCCATTGATACTTTAGTCCTGATGATTGATCATATTAGTACTGTAATCACCTAGTGACTGGTACCATCTTCCTTGCAGGGAAGCATTTTAATTGAAGGCAGGGACTCTCCAGTGCCTCAAAGGATAGATTCAGATGGGTCTGGGCAGTTTCCCTGAAAGTATAGGGGGTAGGAATGGAGGTAGGGGTGGGATGGGAATATTTTTTTTGTGTTTTGTTTTGTTTTCTTTTTCAAAATTTTATTTTAGACTAAAATGCCAGAACACAAATACAGAATAGAGAAAAGAAACAAAAACATATCATAAACTTAAATATTGGGACTTAAATATAAAATAAATAAAAAGCATGTCATGTGCATCACAGAACATAAGAGAGGATTCAAAATATGCAACAATAGATTTTCATTTCAAGAAAGTCTATATGATAAATAATACTCGTTGTGTGGGGTGGGAATCTTTAAAGAAGATTGGTTGTTTTCTAATAACAAGTCCCATATTACAATTTTGCCAGGGTCTAGCCATGAATAACATAACCTAGACTTTCCTGCTATTCGCAGATACCATGTCTATGAAAGACACTAAATAGACAAATGGTCAATTTGGTGTTTTGGAATTCTTTAACCATTGAATCAAGCTTAATTTCCCAGGTGTTCTGAATGACTGCTCAGCACCTGTCATTAAGATGGTTGACAAAAACCCTACCACAGCATGTAAAGAGCTTGGGCTAAGTGGTTCTGACATAAACTTGAGGGAGTTTTCTTATTGGCCATTGCCATAAGGGAAGGGGAAGGGCCAGTGGGAATACTCCCTAAGTGTGCCTGAATACATCTTTAGCATCCTTTTATTCCTATGCTGGGCCTGGCCAGTTGAATTATGGGCACAAAGGACCTTTGCCAGTGGTACAGTGGTATGGATCATTAGGATGATACACTTTAGCTCATTATTTTCTTCAAGGATGAATGGAATACTTATGTTATTACTTTTTAGAAAGAGCCAGGGTTCAAAGGATCAGAATGGGGTGGAATGTCATCTTTTTTTTTCCAGGGGCAATTGGGATTAAGTGACTTGCCCAAGATCACACAGCTAGTTTTTGTGTTAAGTGTCTGAGGCTGGATTTGAACTCAGGTCCTCCTGACTCCAGGGCCGGTGTTCTAATCACTGCACTACCTAGCCACCCAGTGGAATGTCATCTTAATACTTTTTCTGGAAGGTTTAAAACTGTAACACTATCTTTTGACAACTGAAAGCATGCCAAAGTAGCCATCACACCAGACAGATGAGAGGTAAGTGACTGTAATGTTAATGGAATATAAGATTGTCCCTGCCCATTAGTATACCTCACATGGAGCCCATTAAGGGAAGCTTGCTTAGGGGAGGTTTGCTTCTAGGAAGGCTTCACACCTTTTGCTAATTTCTAATTAGGCACTGAGTCATGAGGGTTGTGATGCTCTCTGGCTCTAAAAAGGGTATATATACTCTGAGGTTAGCATTTTGCTTTGGGGTTTGCTCACTAGAAAAGTATTCTTGTGATTTGATCAGATGAGACTCTGGGTAGCCATTAAGGAACCCCTTGCTTTGAAAAACCCAGATGTTGGTGCTGTTCTCTCTGGTAACTGTGTATGTATTGCCTTGGTCACACAGTTGTATCTGTCTATTGATCTGTGCTAATTTCTCAGACAGTTGAAAACCCTATCTGTTGGTCTTTATTTCTCTGCTTGTATTTTCTCTCTTTTCTTTGTTTGGATTTTCTCTGAACTAATGAGTGTAATTAAAAAGACTATAGACCCCTTGAACTAGTAAAGCAGATCTAAGAACCTGTGCTAGCCGCCACCCTGGGTATGTCAATGTGGTTGCCACTACAGTGACGCAGTACCTTGAACCTGGTGTTAGGGAGACCTGTGTTTGGATCCAGCCTTAGACACTTAGCAGTGGGACCCTGAGCAATTCGTTTATCCTATGTTTGCCTCAGTTTTTACATCTGTAAAATGGGGATAATAATAACACCTACCTTTCAGGGCTGTTGAAAGGATCAAATGAGACAATATTTTAAAAAGCACTTAGTACAGTGCCTGACACATGGTAAGCACTATATAAATGTTGTTATCTTGCCACATTTTTCAAATATTGAATATGATGCAGTAGAAATCTTGTTGGGGTTTTATCTTGACAGAAGTGAGTTCTTATGGGTACAGGAAGGGCAAGATGTAAGGGCCCCATGATCCTTTCTGCTATCAACCATTTCTAGATCAAACCTTGGAATCAGTTTCAGAGAGGGGAAGAGAATCTCATTTCAAATCCTAGAAACAACCAAAATAATATTTTTTTAAAATTTAGATTGGGAACCCATCAGAAAAATGTTCCATCAAATCAACAAATATTTATGAGCTGGTGATTAGTTCAGTATTGTGTTAAGTGATGAGTTTTACTTACCTAGTTGGTTCTACTGATTTGCTTTTCCATGTTTTTTTAATGGTACCAACTAATTTTGAGAATTATACTTCTTTAACTTTATAATGGCTTTAGATGTGGTAATGGTAAAATGGTAAAACAATCTTACTTATTTTTCATTATTTCTCTTGAGATTATATAGTTTTTTGTTCCCCCACATAATAAAAAGTTTTTAAAAATCTAGTTCTATAAAGTAACCCCCTTAGCAACCCACTTATTTTCTGGGTCTCAGGTTCTGAGTGTGTTAAATGAGGTTTTTGGACTAGATTGCTTCTTGGGTTCCTTCCAGCTCTAAATCTATGATTCTATGAACCCTTGATAGTTTGATTAGTATATGATTAAGTCTATAAATTAATTTAGGCAGTATCATCAACCAGGAACAAGGAAGATCTCTTCAGTTAATGCTTTTCCTTATTTTTGTAAAAAAGGTTCTACAGTTTTATTTCTATCTGTCCTGGTGTTTCTCAATAGGTTCACTCAAACACTAAATCCATTTTGTAGTATTTTAAATGGAATTTCTCTTTATATCATTTCCTTGTTGTTTTACTTAGTATTATATAAAAATGCTAATACTTTTCATGGCTTTATGTGGTATCCTGCTACTTTGCTGAAACTGCTAATCATGATTCATTTCTTTGTTGATTCTCTAGTGACTTTTAAGTAAGTCACCATGTCATCTATAGAAATAAGCATAATTTTTCTTTTTAAAAACTCCTTTTTAAGAATTAAGATTGCTAGGTTCTCTTAGAGTAATATTGTATAGTATTCATGCCTCATGTGAAGAGAAGAAATGAATTACATTAATCCAAATATATACTCTACCTATAGCGAATACTTTCTTACAAAGAAATTCTATTTAGAGTTTTACTATAATGACACAGTGAGCAAATCAGCAAGGTGTGCTGCTTTCATGCTCTTCTTTGTTTCATAATTAGAAACTACAGTTAACAAGGCTCTAGTCAACCCAAGTCAAGTCAATGAGTATTTATTAGGTGCTTTCTATGTGCCAGGCATTGTGCTAAGCACCACACATATAGACCAAAAGAAAGACAATGCCTGTCTTCAAGGAGCTTACATTCTAATGGGGGAAGGCAACTTGAGTAGGGGCATGGTGACAAAGTCCAAAAAGTGAAGCATGGCTTATCTGGGTCCTTCTTCAAAATGCAGATTCTAGGACGAACTCACCAAAGGTAGAAGGGGACTACAGGGATAGAGGGAGAAAGGTGCTGCATGAATGGAGAGAGAAGACAACTGAAGCATGGGCCCATACAGGCTACACGGAGTAACTTGAGAGCTTGCTTTTGGCTCTCAGTGGATCTAGTAAATCTCTTCCTTGTTATAGATTTCTGTCTCTATCACTGGAGCTACCACTTTTGGACTTTAACCACACCTCTATCTTCTTCTGAAACTCATCTCCCTTCATGCCCACCTGTTTTGTATTCCCTTAATCATACTCAACATTCCAGAACTATTTTAGAACTCACACAAGATATGCACTCACAGAGAGGTCAGAAGAAGCAATATGAGGACATTCTCAAGGTCTTTCTGAAAAACTTTGGTATCAATTGTGAGACTTTGGAGGCACTGGCACAGAACAATCCAGCATGGTGTGCCTGTTCCAGAAAGTGCTGTGCTCTATAAGTAAAGCAGAATTGGAGCTGCTCAAAAGAAACACGAGATGCACAAATTTAGAGACATCTCCATCTCAAACGTTACTATGAAGTATTTGTGCCTGACCTGTGGTAGAGCCTTCCAAACTCATATTGGTTTGACCAGTGACAGTTGGACACACTGTACATTAACCCTGACATCATGATGTCATTATGTTCCTCTTTGAATGCAAAGAACAACTAGACCCAATATCCTTCCCTTCCCTTCCCGTTTTCCCCCATATCTCCCTAGCTCCCAGACCTAACTTTTCTCTTTCCTTTTGTTATTTTCTTCTATATCCTTAAACTTTTCCTTGTTCCTTTTTTTCTTTTCTGAATTCTCTTTTCATTTGTTTTTCTACTCTTCCTCTCCCCCATCTTTTTTTCTACTTAAGAATGACTGAAAGAATAAGAAGAAATTTCTCATTCTTCAAATCAATCTGCACCATTCAGAACACATATGGTATTATATTTTGTTTAATTCTGGGTGCCCCGTTTTAAGAGGGACATTCACAACCCAGAGTGTATCCAGGACCAGGCAATCAGCCTAGTGTAGGCAACCACAACTTATCAGGAAGTTTTGAACTGAGGTTATTAAGACTGTAGAAGAAAATGCTAAGGGACAACATGATAGCTATCTTCAAATATTTCCAAGGTTGTCATGGAAAGAAGCGCATAGGTTTATTTTGTTTAACTACAGAGGGTGGCTTTAGAACCAATGGGTGGAAAGGATGAAGAGGTAGCTTTTGGTTCAAAAAGAGATAATTCCCTAGCAGGACTGTTCAACAATTGAATGGGCTGCTTCATAAAGTAATGAGCCCACTGTTACAAGAACCATTTATGTAAAAGCTAGGTAACTATCTGCCAAAGATGTAGGGAAATTTATGCCTTAAGTGGGAAATCAAACTAGATGCCTTCTAAGATCTTACTAACATGTATAGTTAATTACTCTGTGATGGTCAGATATTTATTGGACTGATAGTACAGTTGTAGATTGTACATTTGTAGGTTGTAGAAACCGGGGTACACAAAGCATGGAACAGGATGGGTAATTTTTGATGGGGAATGAAAGGTTTGATCATGGGGCTCATATGAATAAGGTGCACAACAGTATATACTTTCCTCCTATAAGTATATGGATTTGGAATAACTTCTATATGCTCTTGGATGCAGTTATCAAAATATTTTGAGTTTTAGATGTTATAATGCATATAATATTTATTTGAGAAGATAATGAGCTCTGGAAATGTGTGTCTGTGTTATCCAGATGGGTTGATGACTCTAGGAGTGTGTGTGTGTGTGTGTGTGTGTGTGTGTGTGTGTGTGTGTGTGTGTGTGTAGAAATTAGAAGCTTTTAGAGAAGTTAGGTTTTTAAAAAATAAAAGCTTTAGGAGAAGATTGAATAAAGGCAGGCAGGCAAATTTCTCCTGAATGCTTGTCCTGGGCTATGTGCCAAGAAAGGGAGAGGTTTGTTCAGAGAAATTCAGTAAGTGGAGTCAAGGGATGTCACTGAGTTGGAGTTTGAGTGACTTGAGAAGAAAAGTTCTGAAGTAGAAACAAGTGGGGAAGTCGGCATCACAGAAAGAAGGGACCTTTATCAATGTAATTATGACATGGAACTTCTTTAAGACCAGAGTTAGAAGTTAGAATGAACTTGAAAGGGGAGCTGGAAATGACTGGAAAGACTGGATTTATCTGTGAACTTGTAGTGAGCCAAATTGGGCAACCTGAGTCTGAGTACGTGTAACTTCCCTAACCTGTATACAATTTGTCTCCCAAGATTTCCTCACACTGGAGTAAGAGAGGCAGCAGTGTTCATTAGAAAGAGGTTTAGACCAAACGTGAATCAGGAGATTTGGGTTTTCTACCTGGTTCTGTCACTAACTTTTTGTGTGCATTTTTATAAGGTTGTGGTCATTTGTATTTCTTCTATTGAACACTTTCTTTCCTTTGCTCAAGTACTTAAATACTGGGGAATGGTGCTTGTATGTTTATATCAGTTTTCCATATAGCTTTGATATTGTCTTTATCAAAGATATGTTACATGAAGATTTTTTCCCCAATCAACTGTTGTATTGTTTCAATTCTATCTGACTCTTCATGACCCATTTAGGGTTTTCTTGGAAAAGATACTGGGGTAGTTTGCCATTTCCTTCTCCAGCTCATTTTATAGATAAGGAAACTGAGGCAAACAGAGCTAAGTGACTTGTCCGGGGTCACACATCTAGTTAAGAGTTTGAGGTCAGATTGGAACTCAGGAAAATGAGTCTTCCCATTCCAGGCCTGGCACTCTATCCACTGTACCACCTACCGGTAGCTGTCCCAATCAATAGCTGTCATTTAATTACAGTGATTTTTTGCTTAAAATCTTTTGCTTTTTAGATAATCAAAACTAGAATTACAAAACTGCAAAATTTTTCTTTTCTCAGGCTAGGATTCTTCTAGTAGAGGCCTTGATTATCATGTTGGGTAAGCTATTTCACCATGGAAAGCCTCGCTTTCTGTAAAATCTGTAAAAGGAAGGTGTATGATTAGACTTTTTGTTCACTTTGAATAACAAACTGGACATATTATGCAGAAGTGTATATGGCATAAAAGAACAGGAACAAAGCTCTGGGCTACATTTTGTCACAAATTGAACCTAGAGTTTTTGTTGGTCAACCTGGAATGATGCTTATTTCTCCTTTTGTTCCTTTCATAGGTAGGGACAGGGGTTGGTATGCCATCAAGAGTGTTCTTCCAGGAATATCAGGATGTTGACCATCTTCAGTGCCCTTAAGAACCTTAACTTGCCTGTTGGTGCTTAGAACCCTTGCTTGTCCCCTTTTCAATATTCAATGCAAAGAAATATCATGTCAAGTAAGATGCTCTGATTGGGATTCACATTAACTTCCAGAGACACTTGGAAGAATCAGTCAGCCAAGGACTTGGAGGACTCAGCCTAAGGCTTAGAGGACTGAAGAGAAGGGGAAGGTTATGAAAAGAGGGAAGTGAAGCAGGAAGAACCTGGGACTGACCAGAAATAAACTGAGAGGAATATTTTTGAGAGTACAGAGTGGGGAACCCATGGGAGATAATCCAGATATAATGAAGTTTTCAAACTATAATGCCATTAAATGGAGAGAATTAGACATGCGATCCAATTGACAGAAGCAGTCAGAGTCTTCTGGGACTGAGGAATTTGAGGGTATTGATAAGCATGCATCTAATCATACCCAACAAACCTACTTTTAATGGGTGTAGCCAGAGATAAAGGTGGTTACAACCCATGTTTTCTAATATGAGTGGATATGATAACTGCCCCCCCCCAAGAAGAGAAAATTAATGTAACTATTTAGAGAGAATTAAAAAAAAAAAAACCCAAACAGCAAATGCTGTAACATAGAATATCCATGTGGTCAGGACCTGTTGCTAGCCTAGAATAAAAATCCAAGCCAACATTTGGCTTTTGTCACTACCACTAAAATCTTTCTCCAAAAAGCCTGGAGAAAAATCAGTGGTAGAGCCTTTAAATGCAGAAAATGTTGGTAACACAGAAGGGACCAGTAAGACTGAAACCAACCAGTCCTAAATGATAAACACCAGAAAAAAGTCAGACTACCATTTGTCATGCATTTCATCACTGTTTTTTTTTCAATAGCTCTCATTCAGTGCAAGTGCTCTTCTTATGAAAGCTGGATAAATCTTGGTGAATACTGTGCTACTGCTTTATATTCCTTCCTGGAGGAGTATTAGAAGCAGCTTGTTAGTGGCAATTCAAGAAAGAAAAAAAGAAAAAAGCAGATTATATCTACTCATGGCTTACATCGAAATGTTCTTCTTTGGGGGGGGAGGGAAATGGTATGAGTATGTGGGAATATGATCTGAAATTGGATTTTGATAGAAAATTGAGGTGGAATTTGGAGCTATAAGGGACATAATTGGTCATCTTGTCTAACCCTCCCAACCTCCTTTTAAAATTTTTTTTTTTTGTCTTTTTGGAGGGAGGAAGGCAGGGCAATTGGAGTTAAGTGACTTGCCCAAGGTCACAGAGCTAATAAATGTTAAATGTCTGAGGTCTAATTTGAACTCAGGTCTTCCTAACTCCAGGGTCAGTATTCTATTCACTGCTCTATCTAGTTGCCCCCTAGCCTCCTCTTTACAAATGTGGAAACTGAGTCCCAGAGAAGAGGAATGACTTATCCAAAGTTATATGGGTAGTAAGTAACCATTTAGGATTCGTACATGAGATCTCAAAGTCTTTGCACCACCCAACTCTGTCTTTTATTTGGAATAGTGGAGTATGAGACATTGTCTCAATTTTATAAAATAGAATTTGACTTCAGTAATTCAACAAAGGTACAATAATGAAGAATTGCTCTAAATGTAGAGGATCTTTCTGGGTCCAACTGAAATATGTCTCCCATAAATTAAAAATTCTTAATTTCACTGTATTTGTTACTTTAACAGAACTTAGCCACAAACTTTTTTATATAACTGTATCAAAGATTTAAAAAAAATTGTTTTACTGATCTCTGTTTTAGAGTTTTGTAAGTAAAATTTTCCTTGTTCATGTTTAGTTTTAACTGAATTTCACATTCAATTGAACCTAGTCACAGAATTGGACACGGGCAAAAAATAGTCTGAAAAGGAAGAATAGCAATAGCATTTGGAGATTCTGTCATATTTAATGAAAAAATAAGTTTCCTAAGAGAAGAAAGTATCATAAATAATGATGACAGTAATAATATTTGACATTTATTTTAGGTTTGCAACATGCATTATCTCACTAGATCCTTACAACATTGTGATATGCATGTTATTGTTATCTCCATTTTACAAATGCGGAAAGTAAGGCTCAGAGGTTAAGTGGTTTGGTCAGAATCACACAGCCAGTAAATATCTGAGGCAGAAACTTGAGCTCTGATCTTTCTGATGTTAAATCCAGCATTCTATGCATGTGCCCTACTACCTTAAGGATGTGGAACAAGGGCAAAGAGAGGGGAAAGTGGGAAAAAAATTAATAGCCTTCATTCAGGAACAACAAGGAGAAATTGAGCATTTTGAATAGCATTACAAAGTAGTCTAGTTTTATAGCATACTCACTGGGATTCTTCCAAATTGACTGAACAGATAGGGGAAAAACAACTTTAAAAAACTGAGATGCTAGTAACAGTGATTTCCTGTAACATTTCTTCCTTAGGCTAAGTAAGTGTAGTGCCATTTAGCAAATCACAAGTTGCAAATGGGATGTGACTATACTCTAACTGATTGATTTGTGTATATTTAGATAAAAGTAGGGCAGTTAGGTTTCACATTTTAACAAGGATGGACAAACCTTGGAGAATATTGAAGCATTTACCTTCAATCAAGGACTATTGCTCCAGAATACAAACACTGGTGGTAGACATCAGGGTAAATTTGATAACCCATGATCCTTTGTGCTAGACTGAAGCTGTCTGAAATTAGGATGTGGGAATCAGTCAAGTCCTGTGATACAAGACAAGATAAACATGCTGAATACAGAGAAGCATGGAAAAACTTATGTGAGTTGATGCTAAGTGAAGTAGGCAGAGGCAAAACAATATAGACAATGTTTACAGTAATCTAAATGATAAGAACAACAACCAGAAAATAATCCACAAATGGAATGTTGCAAAAATATAAACTGTACTAAACTTTCCATTTAAAATTAAAATTAAACTTAAAATTAACAGACTCCTGCTTCTTGGAAGGAAAGCTATGACAAATCTGGACAGCATACTAAAAAGTAGAGACACCACCTTGCAGACAAGGTTTGTACAGTCAAAGCTATCATTTTCCCAGTAGCAATGTTAGATTGTGAGAGTTGGGCTATAAGGAAAGCTGAGCTTTGCAGAATTGACATTTGTAAATTGTGGTGCTGGAGAGGAATTTTGAGAGTTTCTTGGATAGCAAGCAGGTCAAATCAGTCAATACTTAAAAAAATTTAATTCAGGCTATTCACTGGGACATCAAATTCTGAAGCTGAAGCTTAAATACTTTGGACAACTAGTAAGAAGACAGAATTCATTAGAAAAGACCTTGGGGGCAGCTAGGTGGTGCAGTGACTAAAGCACCAGCCCCAGAGTCAGGAGGACCCAAGTTCAGTTCTGGCCTCAGACACTTAACACCCACCCACCCACACACACACACACACACACACAAATTAGCCATGTAACCTTGGGCAAGTTACTTAACCCCAATTGCCCTCCAGAAGGAAAAAAAAAAAGACCTTGATTTTGGGAAAGATTAAAGGCAAAAGGAAAAGGGAACAGCAGAGGATGAAGACAGATAGTGTTATGGAAACAACAAATATGAACTTGGACAGACTTTGAGAGATAGAAGGACCTGACATACTATGGTTCATGGGGTCACAAAGAGTCAGATACTACTTAATGACTAAATAACAACAACAAGCTTTCTGTTTCCAGGTAGCTTTTACAAAAGTAATGAAGACCTAAGTAGCTGGAAGTACTGTGGAAGAACAGATCCGTTAATGCAGGCTGTTGATAGAGCTGTGAACTTGTTCAACTATTCTGGAAAGCAATTTGTAACTATGCCCCAAAAGCTACTAAACCGTATAGACCCTTTGACTCCGTGATACTGCTACCGAATCTATATTCTAAAGAGATCAAAGAAAGGGGAAAAGGACCCATATGTACACATGTCATAGCAGCTCTTTTTGTGATCGAAAAGAATTGGAAACTGAGGAATGTCCATCAATTAGGAAATGGTTGAACATTTTAGGGTATATAAATGTGATGGAATACTATTGTGTTGTAACAAACCATGAAGGGAATAATTTCAGAAAATTTGGGAAGATTTTTATGAACTAAGGCAAAGTGAAGTGAATGGAACCAGAACAATTTATACAATGATGGCAATATTGTAATGATAATCAACTGTGAAACACTTAAGTAATTCTTTAAACATATATATTTACTGTTAGCTTACAACATTCAGCTCCACAAGTTTTTAAGTTCCAAATTCTCTCCCCATGGTGACATGCAATTCTATATAGGTTCTACATATACCTTCACATTAAATATTAATCAACACTTAAGTAATTCTGATCAATACAATTACCAAACACAATTCCAAAGGACCCATGATGAAACATTCCATCTACCTCCAGATAGAGAACTGATGGACTCAGAGAGCAGTTTGAAACATATGTTCTCTCTCCTTCCTCTTTCTTCCCTCCCTCTCCCTTCTCTGCCCTCTTTCGTTTTCTTCCTTCCTCCTTCCCTCTCTCTTTCTCTTCTTTCTCTTTTCCCTCCCTTGTCTTTCTCTCTCTAGCTTGGGAATTTATTTTGCACAACTATACATATTTTAAATGGTTTTTGTTTGTCTTTCCTGATTCTCAATGGGTGGCTGAGGGGAAGGAAGGAGAAAATTCTAAACTGAGAATAAAATTAAAAAAAAAAAAACTAACCCTGAGCTAAATAAAACCAAGAAGCAGTGTGGCATAGTGGATAGAAAGTCAGCCTTGGAATCAGAGGTACAAATTGTGCTTCTGACAAACACACCCTGGTTGTATAGTCCTGGGCAAATCTTTTAAAGTCTCAGTGCCTCAGGCAACTCTCTAAGAAAGTGAGTTGTGGAGGTGTCCATCTATACTGGAGGAGGATAGTTCCTTTGGGAGTTCATTCCTGGCTGACTCAGTTTTTTTTAATCAAGTAATTTAAATTCTCCATTTCTTGTTCTGTTAACCTAGGTGTTTTATATGTTTGTGGATATTAATCCATTTAATTTAAATTTTCATGTTTTGTGGAGCATATGACTGGGTAAATTAGTTTTTAACAATTTCTTTTATTTCTTCTTCAACTGTTTTCGCCTTTCATTGTTTTCTCCTGTCAATTTTTGAAATGGGCAATTTGGTTTTACCCTCCCTTAAAAAAATAGACTGGCTAATGGTTTGGGTATTTTATTATTTTTGAATAGTTTCTAGTGGTATTTATCAATTTAATTGGACTTTAAAATTTCAATTTTGTTGGTCTCTTCTTTGACTTATTTTCATGTTTACTTGGGGATTAAAATTGGTTTTCTAGGTTTTTTTTTTCAGTTGTATGACTCTTTCCTTGATATATTTTTTTCTTTTTCTTGATGAAAATATTTAAAGAAATAGATTTCTTCCTCAAACCTGCTTTGCCTTGATTCTAAAAGTTTTGATATGTATTCTCATTATTGTCATTTACTTTGAAGAAATTTTCTATTATTCTATGATTTGTTCTTTAAGATTAAACTATTTAATCTTTGTTAATAATTGTTAAGATTTGCAAGGATATCTACATACATTAACTCTTTTAATTAATTGTTGTTAATACTTTCTTCAAAGACCCCTTATTGAATATATATGTTTGGTGTGTGTTTAATATACCTACTTTTCCATTTGTCTGTGAAGTTTTTATATCCTAGTATGTAGTCAATTTTTGGAAGCACACACTTTTGAAAAGGGACAGGATCAAAGTAGAGAATAGAAAAAAGAAATGAGAATTCCAGAGTAAAAAATTGGAAGAAACCTAAACAGCTTAGTATAGGAGGTACAAAACCTTTCTCAAGTAACAGAGTCTTTGAAAATCAGATTGGACTAAGATCTCCTGACACAACAAGAAATCCAAGAACTTAATAAAACAATTGGGGTGGGGGAAGAAGTGTGGAGATCATAAAAGATAAGGTATGTCCAATCCAAAACAACAGACTTCAAGAAAAAAAGGCTAAGGATCATCAGACTATCTGAAAACCTCTACCATAAAAGAAAGGCTACCTATTTTTTGAAGAAATCATAAATGACTTCTCAGACCCATTAGAACCAGAGAGTAAAGTGAAAATAGAAACATTCCACTGATCACCGTTTGAAAGAAATCTGAAAATGAAAAATCCCAAGAATGTAGCCAAAATCCAGAATTTCCAAGCCAAATAAAAAATACTGCAAGCAGACAGAAAGAAAAAGTTCAAGTGCAGAAGGGCTATAGTTAGGATCATAGGAGACCTGGAAGCTCTCACTATAAAGCAGAGGACATAGTATAACAGGGTGTTACTGAAGGCAATAAATAAAGGCTTACAACCAAGAATATTTTACCTGGCAAAGTATAATTTTACACCCGTCTTTCTCATTTCTTTTTTCCATTATTTCCTCTAGAAGTTTCATTTCATTTATATGATTTAAAAATTTTTTTCTTGATGTGTTTTGTTTGAAAATTACATTTGCAAGTTATTCTTTCTTCATGGGATGTTTCTTGTAACAAAGTAAAATAGTTAAGTAAATCTAATAATACAGTGATCTTACCTGAAACATATTACATATATTTATACTACATATCAGTATGGTACATTGATTTAATGACAGCATACTTACCTGGGTTCTGGATAACGGACAATGCTCTTGTGCCTTACCAGTCAGCAATGCAGTGAAACAAGACCGTGTGCTTGCTCCCATGCTCTTTAGCATGATGTTTTCAGCCATGTTGTCAAATGTTTTCAATGAGGATGAGCACAGCATCAAGGTCAGCTACTGCACTGATAGTAAATTCTTCAATTTGAAAAGGCTACAAGCCAAGACCAAAGTGGAAGGAGTGTTGGTACATGATTTGCAGATAATTGTACAACTCACTACAGCCTCTGAAGCTGAGATGCAATAAACTATGGATCAATCCTCTGGTGTTTGTAATAATTTTAACCTAACAATTAGTGCCAAAAAGCACAAATGCTTGCTCCATCAAACCAGTACCACACCATCCATAAGTGGAGCCATCGATTACAGAAAATGGAGAAATTTTGAATGCTGTGGATTAGTTTCCTTACCTTGGTCGTGTAATTTCCAGGGATGTACACATTGATAATGAGGTTGAATATGCATTGCCAGAGCTAGTTCAGTGTTCGGAAAGCTCCAAAGGAAAGTATGGGAGAGAAGAGGTATTAGAGTGACTACCAAACTGGAGGTCTACAGAGCCATTGTGCTGACCTCGTTGTATGCCTGTGAAGCCTGGACAGTCTATCAGTGCCATGCCAGGAAACTGAATCTCTTCCATTTGAACTGTCTTAGGAAGGTTCTGAAGGTCACTTGGCAGGATAAACTACCAGACACTGAGGGCCTTACTCAGACTAAACTGCCAAGTATTCAAACCCTGCTTCAGAGAGCACAACTCCGATGGGCTGGCCACTTTGTTTGAATGTAAAACATACTCTTGCCCAAAAGAATTTTATGGAAAACTCACACAGGGCAAGCATTCACATGGTGTTCAGAAGAAGTGATACAAGGACACTCTCAAAGTCTCCCTTAAGAACTTTGGTATTGATTGTGTGACATGGGAGACACTGGCACAGGACTGCTCAGCATGGCATGTCCATGTCAGAGAAGGTGCTATGTCTATGAGTAAAGTTGAATTGGAACAACTCAAAGGAAATGAAGAATGTGCAAATTTAGAGAATCAATGTCAAATGTTCCCATGGATCATTTGTGGTACAGCATTCCAAGCTCATATTGGTCTGATCAGTCATAGTTGGACACACTGAAACTTGACTCTAGCATAGTAATCTCATTTTGGTCCTCTTTGAGAATGAAGGACAACAACCAACCAACATATCATATATAAATATGCTACATAAAAACATCATATTACATATAAATATATTACATACACTATTATTATATATTATGCATATAAATACATGAAATATATTATCTTTTTTTTTGGAGGGGGGAAGGTAGGGCAATTGGGGTTAAGTGACTTGCCCAAGGTCACACGGCTAGTTTTCGTGTTAAGTGTCTGAGGCTGGATTTGAACTCAGGACCTCCTGACTCCAGAGCCAGTGCTCTATTCACTGTGCCACCCAGCCCCCCATGAGTACTGTATTCTTCAAGGACCTCAGGTGCAGTTTTGGGTTAGTGTGCTGTACAGGGGAGGTCCACGCAGGGTAGTCTTCATTGAGGCAATCTGATTCAGAAGATGTCTTGATTATCTCTCAGTCTGAGTCTTGCAAGTTTCTGAGCTCAGGTAGGAGCAACATTAACATAGGTATAAGTTTTATGTATTGTTGGTCATATTCTGGTCTGGTCCCTCCTCCTTTTCCCTATACATAGCTTCAGTCTCTAGGATTCTCATCCTTAAATACTAAACTGGAAGGCTGTGCCCCTATGTGGATTGGTTTATTTTTAGTCTGGACCTTTTGGTTCTCTTTTCAGGTCCTAGGCTGCCAAAGTAAATGTGCTTACTATTGTCTTTCCTATAGTTTTCTCACACCTAGGTGGTACCCTGTGCTTTGTATCAGGAAGATCAGAATTCAAATCTAGCATCAAACTCTTATTAGCTATGTGACCCTGGGAAAGTCACTTAATTTCTCTCTGCCTCAGTTTCCTCAACTGTAAAATGAGGGGAAGGGCAGAGCCAATATGATGGAGCAAAGGTAGCAACCCTACCAAACTCTCCCCACATTCTCCTCCAAACAAATTTGAAATAATGTGTCAAATTGAATTCTGGAGCAGTATAGACAACAAAAGGTTAAAATGAGATGATTTTCCAGCCCAAGAAGTTGGAAGGAGAGGTGTGTGACCCTGGGGTAAGGGCTCACATGGCAGTAACACCAGTGGTTGGCATTGGAGATGCTGCAACAGCAGCAGCAGCTTTGGGAGCTCTCAGCCCAGAGAGGTTCCAGGGCAAAAAGGAGCACTAGACCTTGTGGCTGTAGGAGAATGGGGATCTGGTCACAGTTCAAAGGCTGAGAGGAATGCTAGGACTCGTGACCGCCAAGGAGCAGAGAGCACAGATGAGCAAAGTAGTGACCATGCCTCTCCCCAGATCACACCACCTTGGAAGCACTGAAAACTTATAGATCCCCAGAACCAGCTCTGAAAACCGCAATGAGAAAAAGCTTAATGCTTGGGGACAGTGCCTCCCTCTACAAGACAAGCATAACTCAACTTTAAAAGCAAAATCAAGAGACAGGCTGGAAAAATGAGCAAGCAACAAAAAGGGAAGCAGAGTACAAAAAGCTACTATGATGACAGAGAAGACCGAGACATAAGCCAAGAGGAAGATAACAATGTGTAAGTTGCAAGCAAAGCCCCTAAGAAAAACCTACAAATTGGACACAGGCCAAGAATTTCTGGAAGAGCTAAAGAAAGACGAAAGTAGTTAGAGGAAAAATTGGAAAAACAAATGAGAGTGATGCAAAAAACTATGAAAAGAGAATTAACAATCAGTAAAAAAAAAAGCATAAAAATACTGAAAACAGCATCTTAAAAGCAGAATGGATCAAATATTAAAAGAGACACAAAAATTTACTGAAGAACTCTTTAAAAATTAGAACTGGGCAAGTAGAAGCCAGTGACTCTACGAGACATCAACAAACAATGAAACGAAGTCAAAAGAATGAAAAAAAATAGAAGAAAATGTGAAATATCTCATTAGAAAAACAACTAACTTGGAAAATAGATCAAAGAGAGATGATGCAAGAATTATTGGAAATTATTGGATATCTATCTTAAAAAAAAAA
>NW_027186390.1:8691619-8719420 GCF_028583685.1 Petaurus breviceps papuanus
ATTAGAAACCAGAATCCAACAATATGTTGTTTACCAGAAACATACTTGAAACAGAGACACACACACAGTTAAAATAAGGGGCTGGAGTAAAATCTATTTTGCTTCTGCTGAGGTAAAAAAGGCAGAGGTAGAAATCATGATCTCAGAAAAAAGCAAATACAAAAAAAAAGATCTAATTAAAAGAGATAATCATGGGAAACTACATTTTGCTAAAAGGTACCATAGCCAATGCACCAAATGACAGAGCATACAAATTCTTAAAGCCACAAATAAAATTAATGTACCTGAAATTAGAAGGAAAGCAGGATTTCTATGAGAAAGTTTCTCTGATAAAGTCCTCATTTTGCAAATATATATGAAATAGCCAAATTTGCAAAAATAAGAGCCATTCTCCAAATGGTCAAAGGGTATGAACGGGCAATCTTCAGACAAAGAAATCAAAACTATCTATAGTCATATAAGAATTCTCTAAATCACTACTATTAGAGAAATGCAGATTGAAACAACTTTGAGGTACCACCTCACACTTATCAGATTGGCTAACACGACAGAAAAAGAAAAAAAATGTTGGAGGGGATGTGGAGAAATAGGTACATTAATGCATTGGTGATAGAGTTCTAAACTAGTTCAATCATTCTTGAGAACAATTTGGAACTATGCCTAAAGGGCTATCAAGCTATGCACACCCTTTGAAGAAGCAAAACCACCACTAAGACTGTATCCTGAAGAGATTAGAGAAAAAGGAAAAGGACCTATATGGGCAAAAATATTTATAGCAATTCTTTTTGTGATGATTTAGAAATTGAGGGGATCCCCATCAATTGGGAGAATGGCTAAACAAGCTGTGGTATATGATTGTGATTGAATACTATTGTGCTATAAAAAATGACAAGCAGGATGGTTTCAGAAAACCCTGAAAGATTTGTATGAACTGATGCAGAATGAAGTGAGCAGAACCAGAAGATCATTGTACATAGTAGTAGCAATATTGTAATGATGATCAACTGTGAAAGACTTAACTACTCTGATATATACAGTGATCCACAACAATTCCCAAGGATTCATGATGAAAGTTGCTGTTTACTTCCAGAAAGGAAACTGATGAAATCTGACTGCAAATTTATGTTTTTTTTTCACTTTATTTTCCTTTCTTTTTTTCCCCTTGCAACATGGATACTATGTAAATGGTTTTGCACAACTTCACATGTATAATGGGTATCATATTGCTTGCCTTCTCAATGGATGGGTGAAAGGCTGCAAGGAGGGAGAGAATTTGGAACTCAAAATTTTTAAAAAATTAATGTTAAAAATAAATGTTTTTTTAAAAAACAAGAAAACTGTGAAATGGAGATGATAAAAACAATATTAGTAATAACAAAAGTAGATGGAATTTGGAGGGTTGTTATGAGGATCAAATGAAATATTTGTAAAGTACTTAGCATAGTAGTGAGGACATAGTATATGCTATATAAGTGTTCATTTCTTTCTTCCTTCCTTGGATTTCTTGATCATTTCTCAGTCTGGCGTCTTTGTTTTTTTTTTTTTTTTTTATCCTGGAGAAGTTATGAGAGAGCTGGACTGCTCTGCTTCCACTTACTGTGTCATCTTGAAGAAAGTCCTTCCTGGGAGACTAGTTATTACAATAAATCTGAGCAGAGTTGCCTTTTTAGTATTGTTTTCATTTGCATTACTGTACACGCATGTGCGTGCATGCGTGCGTGTGTGTGTGTGTGCACTGTCAGTTTGGATCCTGGCTCTGTTAGTGACTTGACTTTGGGAAAGTGTTTTTGCTTTCTGGGCCTCAGTTTCCTCACCTGTAAATTGAAGAGGTTGCCCTGGCTGATTTCTAAGGTCTCTTCCAACTCTAGCTCTTATTATTTTAATATAGCAATGCATTTCTCCGGATCATAGTGAGGCTCACTATTGTCCCATGGACAAATCTGCCACTGTTGCATATGTCCATCAGAACATATTTGAATTAAAGAGAAATGTTTGAAGGAGCAGGTAAAACAGTGAAAAATGGAATCTACACATTTGCTAGGCATCACTGAATGAGCAGACAATCAAAATGTGAAACTATGAAAAATGGACAGAGTCTATTTATTATTCCAAATTTTAAAGCATTTTTATTCCTTCTTAACAATAGATGTTTGTTTCTCTGTCCCTTCATGTAGGCTGTCCTCTGTGTGTGGGTGAATATTTACACATCTGAAGAACATATTTTATGGCAATATGTTGCTAATTTTCTTTATTGGTATACCAAAAGAGGCATCTTAGAACATATTTTTGTTTTCAAAAGGGGAAATTTACTCTAGTACTCGAATGGATTTGTGATCTCATTGATGAGGGATTTCCTCTATTCCTGTCCATCCTGGGTGACTCTTTTCTTGGGGAAGGGGGGTGAAGGGGAGGAAAAAAAATTGAGGTAGACCAAAACAAAATTAACATTTGGAAAAGAAAATATAATTTACTTTGCAATAATTATTATGTCAGAGATTAGTTTGGTGTCCACAGAATATTTATTTTTAAGACTATCAACAACTGTAATAATACTTCAAAACATAGGCCACTTTGAATGAAGTGATTTGGTTAGATTAGAAAGAGAGAATTATATGAATGGTCTTTTCATTCTAAGTACAAAAATTATTTAAACTTAAAAAAATATTTTTTCCATTTTAAGTTGTCCTTTTCTAATGAACTCCTAACAGATATCTTCAATGTTACAAAAACAAGTACTGTTAGTAAAAACAAAGCAAAACAACAAAACTGAGACTCATTGACCATGTTGATAGAGCACACCTCATTCTGAATCTGTAGTTGGATTAGTGATTATATGGGCATTAGACTGTGAACTGCTTGAGAGCAAAGACTTTTCCCCCTTTTCTTTGTATCCACAATGCTACAGTTGCTAGCACGTAGTAGGTTCTTAATAAATGCTTTTTGCCTTGACTTTAGTTTATTACCTCTCTACCAAAGGATGGGAAGGAAGTATGTTCATCATCAGTCCTCTCAAGGCAAGAACGTTCATTGCATTGATCTGAGAGCTTAAGACTTTTAGTGTTGTTTTCCTTTATGCTACTATGTCATTGTGAATATTTGTTTCTTGGTTAAACCTTTTTCACTCTATATCACTTCATAAAATCTTCCCAAGTTACTCTGAATTCTTCATATTTGCACTTTCTCATGATGTAATAATATTCATATGCTACAATTTGTTCAACCAATTCCCTAGTTCATGGGCATCCAGGTTTTTTTTTTTTTCTAGGTTTTTGCTACTAAAAAAGAATGCTATCATGAATATTTATTTATAAATGGAACTGTTCCCTTTGTCTTTGACAACTTAGAAATTATGTCTAGGAGTAGTATTACTGGAACAAAAGATGTGAACAATTTATTCACTTTTCCCACATGATTTCAAATTATTTTCCAAAACAGTTGAAGTTGTTCCCAGTTTCACCAATAACATATTAGTGTATCTGTCTTCCTCCAGCTTCTCTAAGATTTACTCTTTCTGCCTTTGCTAATGTGATGAGGAAGTGAAACCTCTGAGATATTTAAATTTTAATTTCTCTTCTTATTAGCCATTTGGTGAATTTTCTTACATTATGCATTTCTTCTTTTGAGCATTGTTCATATACTCTTACGAATTTATTTTGAGAAAATAGGTCTCTGTATTAATTATTTGTTTCAGTCTCCTATGTCTCAGATGTCAGACCTTTTTTCAGAGATATTTATTTTATGGTAAGATTTGTACCCAATTTGGAACAGCTAGATAAAGTGTATAGTAGATAAAATGCTAGGGCCTGCAGTCATGAAGACTTCAATTCAAATCCAGTCTTAGACACCTACTTGCTCTATGATCCTGGGCAAATTACTTAACTTCTGTCAGCTTCACTTTCCTCAACTATAAACCTGAGATAATAATAGCATCTGCCTCCCAGGGTTATTGTGAGAGTCAAATCAGTTAACATTTGCAAAACACTTAGCTTAGTGCCTGGCAAATAGTAGATGCTTACTAAAACCTTCCTTCCTCTCTTCTTTCTTTCTTCCTTCCTTCCCTTCCTCTCTTCTCTTTTTCCTTTCCTCCTTTCTTTCATTCCTTCCTTCCCAATCAACAGAAATCTCACAACAGAGAGCCCTTCAGGAATAACACCTTCAGGAAACAAGAACTTGACATATATAACTTTTCTCCGTCTTCCTTTTGTTTGACATCAATAGTCCTGATATTTTCCTGATTCTTATTATGTTGGTTTTCTTCATGCAAAAGTTTAAAAATTTTTTATAATTGGATCTGGCCTCAGACACTTAACACAAAAACTAGCCGGGTGACCTTGGGCAAGTCACTTAACCCCAATTGCCTTCCAAAAAGCAAAAAAAAAAAGTATAATCAAAATTACTTTGTCTTTTGTAAAATCAGGATTCTTCCAGGAGAGTCCTTCCCTATTACTATGAGGGAACAAGAATTTCAAATAGGTATCTTTTTCTTCCTTTCCTTTGTTTGACATCATTTTATCTTACCCTAGGGCAGTTAGGTGGAGAAGGTGGAGAAGAGTGCTGGACCTGGAGTTAGGATGACTCATTTTCTTAAGTTCAAAACACTTAAGCAAGTAATTTAACCCTGTTTGCCTCAGTTTCCTCCTCTGTAAAGTGAGCTGGAGATGGAAATGGCAAACCACTTCTGTATCTTTGCCCAAAAAAACCCCAAATGGGGTCACAGATGAGCTGGACACGACTGAACAATAACAAGTACAACAGAAAAACAGTAACAACAGCAGTGGCAGCAGCAGCAGCAATAACAACAAAGCTCACTCTGCTTCTTTTGCTACCCAATGTTGTCTTCTTGGATTTGGTTATAATATCTAAAAAGAATGGTGATTGGTTATAGTAGAGGAGAGAGCAATAAACATAAGGCCTAATATATCTCAGGCTAGATCCCATAGTATAACCTTAACATTCTCCAGAACAAAGAAAATGTTTACTGAAATGGTCATTTCAAATATCATCATGTAAGCTCCTTACAATGCCATATTGTGCTGGCAAGATTTTGTTTTCTGAGTTTGGGGGAGATTTGGGTGAATAAACTTCCTCTACCAGTTCAGAGCTGCAAATTATTTTTGCCATTTTATGGTCTTAGACAGTTGCCTGGGTTAAGTGACTTGCCTAGAGCCATACAGTTAGTATGGTAGAGATGAGACATTTTCTGACTCCAAGGCCAGCATTCTATCCAGTACTCTAAGCTGCTTCCTCCAATGCCTCAATGGGGCATAAAAAACCCCAGGGTCTTGTGGGTTATGCCAGCAGAGTACAAGTCATTTCAGGTCATAATAAGCTAGAAATATTTCAAGATCAGGTCAATGATGAATTGTTACCTAAGGGTAAACCTACCTGTTTGGAGAGCTCATTGCCAAAAGAAATGGCATTGTGGTTAGTGAAAAGAACTCTGGATTTGGACTCAGAAGACCTGCTATTTATTACCTGTATGACTTTGAACAATTCACTTAGTCTTCTCTGGTCTCAGTTTTCTTCTTTGAAAAATGAAGGGTTGGACTAGATGAGCTTTAGGTTCTAAATCTATGATCCTATAGTTGACTGGCAAGTGGTGAATCTTTCTAATCAAAGACACTCATGAAAACATTTGCTATATTTTGGAGGGTCTGTGATCTGAATTTGATGGAGGAGCACGGAGTGTTATGCTAATGAAATCATAGGTCTTTTGAAGCATTTGAAATAGATATAGCATATATAGAAAATATATGAATATATGAAAGCTATACTCTGATTTCAAGGAGTTTTCATGGTAATTCAGGACAATACAAAATGTCAGTTTCCATTTTAAGGGCACCAGTTGAAGCAAAATAAAGTCAGAAAAGTAGCAACTAGTTAGTTATGTTTTGATGTTGCCTTTTTATTTCCAGATGTTTGATTTTATCGGTATACAGAACTGCTGGAGAGAAAGCTCCCTGCAAGTTATAGTCCTAGAGAGTTGCCTGGGGCACCGAGAATTTAGTTAAATGATTTCTTTGGGGTCATACTGGGCCAATATGTGTCAGAGGAAGGATTCGAACCTCTGACTGACTCCACAGTTGTCTTTCTCTCTCTAAAGATGCCACCACTTATGGATTTCCTTTAGCATACTTATATTCTCTTACAGACTTAGAACTTTCAAGACCTGATTTATTTGCTGATAATTCCACGAGGCTAGTAAGAACCTGATTCAATATTTACAACCAGCCTTTTTCCTTTTGTAGTGAGGACCATCTGATGGAAAATGCTTGATTCTGCCCTTCCTGGTTCTGCCACATGGGAGCTTTATGGGCTCTCCTTCTGGCTATGTGTTAACTCATCAGTGGAGGTCTTGTACTTTGAGATGATGAAAAGTCTTCTTATTGGCTGAGGAGCCAGAGAAACTGATGAAACTGAGGCTATACGAAAGAGAGGGAGCTACCACCTCAGTTTGATCTTCTTTTCCACTGGGGAGAAATCAAGAGTATTTTGAGCCACTAGCACTTTTGGAGAGGACAACTATGGATAAGAGGACTGGCTCCAACATGATCAATTTACTGGCACACATTTATAGGAAGTTTTTTGGGCAGTATAGATCTGAGGCAAAATGTATGATGCTTAATTAGCAGTCCTGAAAGTTATTCTGATTAGGTTGAAATATTCACTTCCTTACAGATTGTAACAGTAGTTATAGTTGTATTAGGTTGCTGAATTGTGCTCTGAGTTTGTTTTTGTCAGATGTTTTTTGTCAGTCATTTATATTTAGCATTCCATTTGTGTGTAGGAATAAATACCTATTCTATACTTAATTCTTATTGTACACTGAGTAATTTCTATTCCCCCCTTTTGTGGAAACTCTAGATATGAGGCATAATCAAGTTTACTAATAATAGAATTATTTTTGGCATATCAAGGTGAGTTAATAAGAATGTGAGTGTTGAGGTTTAGGGGTGCTGGGACCCTGAAATTCAAGGGCAAGTGACACAGGTCCTGTCTCGAGTGAATTTGACCCAAGCCTTCCTTCAGCCAAAGACAAGGTTTATTAGAACACAGGTCATGTGGGCATGATTTTAAGAATCAGCCCTGTTGTGATACTTGTATTAACAAGTGGGCCAGACTGAATAATCTACAGATTAAGATAAGTCTGCCAGACTCTTAAGGAATTTAAGCATTTTTATCACTAATGTAAGGGGGTCAGACTCTTAAGGAGTCTGCAAGGGGGCAAGATGGACCTTATATTCAGAAAGATTGTGCGAAGGCTCTAGAAATGGCCAAGTAGTCTGGGGGTGATTAGTAGGTAACAGAGAAGGACCCTGGGTGCCCCAGATAAATGCTAGTGACCTGGGCCATGTGGAAAAGTCCGAGGGCTTTTTCTTTTTTGGGTCCAGATCCCAAAGATATGGTATTTTCCTTTTGGGGGTTCAGATCCCATCCCCATCATGAGAACCTAAGTCTTCTCTCATTAGAAGCTATGAAAGACTGAATCTGACCCAAACCTTATGCCTAAGTACAAAATAGGGTATGTGCACAATTGTGGGACCAGGAACAGTGTCTCAGCTTCATTAAGATTAGAATTTTCCTCTGTTTGCTTTTCCTATTCTTCTTTCTCTATTTTTTTCAGAACTATGATTTCATATATATGAACTTCCAGTGAAGAAACCCTATCTACCAATGAATAGCTATAACTCTTTTGTAACTTAGTCCTAGATAATTAATTGCCTGGGGAACTGAGAGGCCAGCCTCAAGTCAGAGGCAGGACTTAAATTCAGGCCTTCTTGACACTGACTTTCCACTTCTTCTCACCTCTCCATCTTTTTCTTAGAAGAAGAAAAATTAGAACAACAACTTGGAACTCCATGGCTGGCAATGTCCAGGTTTCATGGCTTCCCCCAAATATTCACATGCCCACTTATTACTTAAGAAAGATAAGGCAAATTAAATTAGCACTGACTTCTTTGATTCCTTTAAATACAGAACTGAGGATGTTCTATCACTTGGCTTGGAGGAAGTGGAAAATGAAACTCAGCCAACTATTTCTGAGGTCATTAAAAGTTATTAAGAAAGACAATCAGAGACCTGAGAGCAACCACTGCAATAAAACTCAAACTCTGACTAAAAAAAAAAAATTTAATTTAGGAAAGCCAGATGGGAAGAAGATTTACAAGAGATTAGGCAAGGAGGACTGCATGAGTGAGAGAAAGCACAATCAGAATGGATGAAGAATTATAATTATGAAACAGAATATTTATGGTTTTGAAGTTTCTTCATGAACACCATTAAACTGTGCAAACAATGCTAAATTTATCTAATGGAGAGTAAAAAACATTGCAGTGTTTTTCAAATGGAATATATTCTTCCAATATTTTCTCCCTTCTCTGTTGAATATTGTCCAATTGCTGGGAAACCATATCATCTTTCTCCTCAAAAAACACTTCCTGGTCATTTTTCCAGTGTCGCTATTTTTCATCCACCCTGTTTTCCAAGGCTGGCCTGTGTAACACCTAACATGATGTCAAATTCTTCTGGGATCTCAGTGTTCTCTGATTACCACTTGTAATTACAACTCACACAAAAGGAATTTACTAAAGTAAATGAAAAACCCGAGGTTCATAATATTAACTGCTTTGTTGTCACCTACTGTGGTCTGTATTGAATTTGAGAATAAGCCAGAATTTTTTATTTGCAGGGAGAAAGGAATAAGCATCATTAAGCATTGCTTCAAAAGTAGTAGTGCTTTTGGAACAGCTGAACCAAAACTTTTTTTAAAAAAGTTAAAAACATCCTTCTTTTATGCGTTGCAAAGGCCAATCTTATGGGCACATACAATTTAGAATAACATATTACAATATTTAAAAGTGTTACAAATTATAGTTAAACAAGACAAGAAATCTGATATTTATGAGCAGTGTTTTAAGTCTATGTTTTGTAGCCACATAAAGGACGTATGGATCACACACAACTCAGTGATCCTCCCTTCATCCATCCCAACCCAAAGGGATCTGAGGGTTTCAGAATACACTCAAGACTTAAAGAATCAATAAAGTGAGAGTTTCCCTAGCTGAGCTTCTGAGACACAAAATTGAGCGTGCAAGTCAGTGCTCCAACTACTTATACTCCGGTAACTTCCATTGCTAAACAAAGGGGTTGTGACTGGGCTGATAAAATGCTAAATTCCTAACTAGGATGGCACACAAAGATCTCTATGTCTTTAATTGCTATTTCCACTGGCCACCGGAATAATTGCTAATCAGTTCTCTTTGTAAATGGGCAATGTGCTAAAGGAATTCACCCTAATAGTCTAAAGTTCCATTATTTCTCCTAAGTACCAAGATTTGTGGATGAAAATGTGACCTCAATGGGCTGAATTACCTTTCCCAGTTTGCCCTCATCTGTTTCTTTCAGAGGGATAGCAGCCGGTCTTTTTTACTTAATAGCCTAATTTGGAATTGAATGGCCTCTTCTTTGAAACTGCCTTGCTTTTCTGGTTAACTGCAGGGAATATTCAGCACAATTCCTGGAGTCCAATGGGTCAAAGAAACTGGTAGCCTAGAAATACTGGCTTTCCCTATGGGGCTAACTGACCCTCAGCAAAATTATGAAGGTAATTTGTCTTCAGTACCCTGATCGCCCCTCCCCCCCACTCTCATTTCTCTGACATTCATTCTTCAGTAATATTCCCTATTTGAATCCCCGTTAACTCCTTCTCTCTCAACCCTCTCCCTCATCAAAACCTGGTGTCATGAAGGAATCTGATTAACTCATTCGTACAGAATGAAGTGTAAATGATGTCTTAGTGTCATATCACTAATTCTGTGATCTTTATTGCATAGTTCCAGATAAATCTCTTTAAAAAGTATACAAATTCCAAATTTGGGGCATTAATAACCTTGTGATATATTTTAAGGGGACAGAGGGATATTCTGTTTAATCCTCAATGTCACATCATCCTAGTGATGAAGGTACCTACCTCCTACATGTAAGAGAAGAGTCACAGGGTCACAGGTTTATGACTGGAAGGGACCTTAGATGTCATTGGGTCCAATCTGTTCATTTTTCAGATGAGGAAACTGAAGCATAGAGGTGACTTATCCAAGTGGTTCACACAGCCAGTAAAATTTCTGAAGCAGGATTTCAGGGCAGATCTTCCTAACTCCAAGTTTAACCCCCTAGCCAAACAACCTCTCATCTTTTTTAAAGTCTCTTCTCTTTGCTACCCTCATAGTTATTTCCCCTGTGCTTAGCACAGTGCCTGGCATGTAGTAGGTACTTCATAAATGTTTATTGACTATCTGACCTTCCTAGATCTAGTATGGCTTCTGTCATGTTTCACTGAACTATCTTCTTGCCAGAAACTATCACCTGGACCAGAGACCATGTCCTGGAACATTTAACTCATTCAGCTCTGGAATGTCTGCCTTGGACCTGTAGCTGTTCTGATTGGTGAAAGCCTCATTATATACAGCTTGGCTTCAACCATGCTTTGCTTTGGTCTCTGAGAATACCTTGCCAGCTGCCTTGCCTCTGAGCAAACCCTTTGCATCCCTCAACTCCTTCCAGTTCTGGAACAAAAGTTAAATAAATATTGCCACTGCTACCTGAAAGGGTGTGCTAATCTATTCTCTTTTGGCTCTATTCACTATTAGAATATATCCGCTATCACACTCAGCACAATATTTGAACATAGTAAATGTTTTAATAAGTGATTTTCCCTTCCTTCCTTCCTTCCTTCCTTCCTTCCTTCCTTCCTTCCTTCCTTCCTTCCTTCCTTCCTTCCTTCCTTCCTTCCTTCCTTCCTTCCTTCCTTCCTTCCTTCCTTCCTTCCTTCCTTCCTTCCTTCCTTCCTCCTTCCTCTCCCCCCAGCATTATCTATTATGGATGACAGTTGGAAGTTCTGAGAGCATACAATGAAGGCACCACGGTATAATGGAAAGATCACTGGATTGGGATAATCTTATTTCAGTTTTGGCTATAATATCTAGCCGTGTGACCTAAAGAAAAAGTAATTTTATTTCCCAGAGCCTTGGTTTCTTCATCTATAAAATAAGGGATTGCAGTATGTGATTTCTAAGGTTCTTTCTATCCCTAATATCCTATGATTCTAAAATTAACAATCTTCAGCTTTTTTTGCAGGGAGTAATGTCTTTCTCTGCTACCATTTATATGCATACTGGGCACTGTGGTAGGGGAACACATTAGGGAGAAACAATTGCTAATAGTTGTGATGGTCACAAGTGTCTATGAGACTAGAGCAATCACCTTGTGTCTCTTTGGTATATATCTAAACATGTACATGTTATCATCACTGTTAGAATATAAGCTCCTGGAGAGCAAAGACTGTCTCACCTTTGTCTTTGTTTCTCCATTACTTAGAATAGTGCCTGGAATGTATTAGGTGCTTAATCAATTCTTTTTGATTGATTCACCAATTGCCTATAGTCTCCTCCAGGAATTATAATGAAAACTCCCAGAGCTGGGAGACAAGTTAGCCAAGCTTTTGTCTTCCCAATCCATTCTATTTCTTTCTCCTAGTTTTGACTGGTTTAATTTCTCCCTTCACCTGAGCATGATAGTGGTAGCATAGGGTTGAAATCTCCCCACCTCTCTGCTATGAAATTCATGGGACAGCCTGCCAATGACTTTGTAAAAATAGAGTCAGGATTTGCAGAGTGATGAGTTTTTGTTTCTGTCACCGGCTCACATCCTTTTAGAGTTCCCAAGGCTGATGATTTCACTGGTTGCTATTGAGGGAGATGAGGTGTTAATGCATCTCTGCACATAACTTGGCCATTTCAGACATCCTGAGAAATGTCTACTGAAATTGTTAAGTTAACAGAAAATAGGACCTGTCCCTATCCCTATTTCACTGTTTTTTTTAAAATTACTTTTCACAGGTGACCCACCCTCAGTCCAATCACTGCTGAAGCTTTTCTCTAGTATATTTATATTACTTCATTCTTCAATCACTTGCAGAACTGGGGTCTGAATCTGTATTTTGTGTCTACAGGATAACTTTTGATTCAGAAATATTAAAAGAGAAAATAAACCCCAAACCTAACAATAAACAAACAGTACACAAGGAGGGGGAAGTCTGTTCAGAAAACAGAAGCTGCTACTGATTCTTACCCTATCACTCTCTTCCCCCTTTTGCCCCCAATACCCTCCTCTCTGACTTATCCCTTGTCCCCAAATCAGTGATGGGAAACTGAGATTTGTCAATCTGCAGTTTTCTGGGCTTAGCTTTTAGTCACCAACCACACTATCAGTAATCAACACGCCATGCTCAAACACAACCAATGACCTCACACTGTAAGAAATTTCCAGTGTGCAAAGATGGATGGCTGAGGGGAAAGAAAATGCTGACTAAAATTCATGAGAAATTCTGTGGAAAAACTGCAGTGAAAGAACACTTGGAACTCTCATGAATCAGAAGTAACTTCGATCAATCATATTCAGAGTTAGGGGTGAAGACTGTTGACTTGAAGAACTACTGATCTAAATTTAATCATGAGAGGCTTCAATTTGTGATTTTTATAGAGTATGGAGCCCTGGCTTCTAGCCCAGGCACTTCCACCAACAGCCATGTGGGCATGAGCTAGACATTTAGCATCTCTTTTCCTCAGTTTCCACATATGGAAGATTACATATATATATATGCATATATATATATATGCATATATATATTTAAAAAGTATAGTTCCATTTGGGTATATCATTTCCTTTCTAGTAGGTTGGGAACTCTGTGAGGAAGAGGACAATGTGATATTTGATCTTTGGAGCTCTCCCAAAGCTATGCATAGTGCTCTGCACTTAGTAGGTCCCTAATAAATGGATGTCAAAGTTGTTGAAGTTGCCAGAATGAATTCAAAGTTCCCTCTGGCTGCAATGGCTCTGGCTCTAAGGTCCCTCTGGCTCTAATCACATACAAATTCATAGAGTGTTTGTTGGGTTTTCCCTGGGGAACTTTCCCAGTGGCCCTTGCCCTAAGGTCCAATAGGAATTCTCCTTTTGAGTATGCTGGCACACCCAGCCCATATTCTATGCATGCTTATGATGAGCTTCTTATTTTAAATATCTTGCTGAGTATACCATGAAGCTCCCAGGATACTTAGCTATTTTAATTTTTTATAGGAATAGAAGGACAAGCTATCCTTGTTTTAACAAAAAATAAACAAACAACTGTTCTTCCTCCCCCTTCCTGCCCCATATAATTTCCCAACATAGAGAAGCAAAACAATATTTATTTTGAGGGAAATTGGTCCTTGATTTCTTCCTTCTTAGTTAATGAAATAATAGAAATAGAGAGTTAGCAGAGAGTTGAAATGTTAATGTTTTTAAATGAAGTACACAGATAAATCTACTCCTTGTTGTACTTTAAAAGGTGTGAAGGCATTTCCCTAAAAATTGATTATGCATTCAAGAGAAAACTAGCTTTGACAGGTGAGGATTGAGTTGCAGAGAGGAATAAGTCTAGGAAGCTCAGGGATGGCTGGCTCTTGAGATCCCTCCCAATCTACAAACCTATGCCAAATTAGGAATATGGATGAGAAGTTATCAATGCAAAAAGTGATTGCAAATGACTGTATTTGTGACTTATGTGTTGAAGGTATAGATGGAATGAATTTAACCTTGGAGACATATCAGTAATAAACATATATGGATCACATTTTGCTCCTACCCAGGTTAATCTAGTAACATATAAATTTGTCCAATTTCTAGGATATTCAAGTTAGCTTACACAGAGGCAGCCAAGGCTTCAACATGCTATACTAAACATGTTAAACCAAACATGCTATATTTTAAGATGGTTATGAACAGAGAAGGTCATTGTAGTCCCCCTATCAAATGCAATTAGTAAATAGTTATTGCACAACACTCTAGAATCTTCTAAGCTTTCCTCATTGGGATACTAAAAAGAGCCAGGCAGAGTAAGACAACAGCCTGCTGTGAGGATTGAATAACCATTATTGAGCAACTAGTTTTCTTCACCCTGTATCATAGGTTCTGATAGATTTTCCATTGGTTTCCCTTATGCCCACCTTTGCATTGGCTTCACCAAGTGATAACTTGAATGCCGACAGTCTGGGAATATGTTATTGAATTTTTTGAAGTTTCTCTTTCATTTTATGCAATATATATTAATGCATATGATGTGATTATCTTTATGGTGGCTTTTTTTTAAACTAATGTTCTTCATGAACATCTCAAGGTGAGATGGCCATGTCCCATTAAATAATGTTTCTTGTTTCTCTTGGGTAAATAATGAAACCAGTTCTGCCAACTCCTTTATTTACATTTCTGAGGAGAACTTGCGAATCATCCTTCCATTTAGCTATGGCTTCCTTTTGTCTTTTGATTTTATTTATGCTGAGAATGTTAATATTGATATGGTTCAATTCTGCCAGAAGGACGCTAGCTTTTTGGCAACTGGATAAGGCTATCACATTTAACAGTTAAATGAACATTTACCAGTGATATAAAAATGACCATTTAAAGCAACTTTTGCCTCTGTTTCTGTTAATTCTGTCACTTATTGAAGAAATTGAAGGTAGTGATAGAAGCCTGCAGATCATTTTGTAATTTCTTGTGTCATGGGTTATCTTGACCAAAGAATTAACCATTTAGTGGTCCAATATTCAGGTGATAGGATCTTCCTCCTTAGACAGGCTGTTCTTCAAAAAATAGAAAAACATACAAAGGAGAGGATTTAACCTTAATTATTCAAAAAAGTCATTGACATTGAAAAATGAGAAAAATAAACACAAAAATAGATAGATAGATAAAGATTGATTAGGACCCTCACAATTTTCTGTTAAGCTTTAGTTAATGCAATGAAATAACCAGCAAATATTTTATCTACATGTCTGTTAGAGAGACATGACTACCAAGAACAACACTGGTTTATGATAAAATCTTTCACATTTTAAAGAAGAGGATGGTGAACTTTTTTTTTCATGTCTATGCAAAAAGGGACTAAGCTAAAAAATTGGCAGGTGAGTGAGTGGATTTGCTATCTTTGTTTTTCCTTCAATCCCTGACGATCTTATAACAGTAATAACATTCTAATTTCTTTTTTTTTCTTTTTTAAGGTAAGTTTTTTCTTGAAACTTTTTTTTAAAGTAACCTTGAAATTCTTACCTCCCTGAATTCCCATTACACTATCCTATTCTGTTTTTTCAACTAACATTTTGACTGGACCTTTTCTATATCCACTTTCTCTTCCTTAAATATGTGTATTTCAAAGGTTTAATTCTTATCTCTACATTTAGACATCTAATTTATTTGCATGGCTTTAACTCTTATACCTATATAGATGATCCCCAGGTCTATATTTCTAACCCTAACCAAGTTCCAGATCATACCTTCAATTATCTGCTGAATACATTTAGTTAAATGTTCTATGGCTCCCTTAATATATATACAACCTCATCTCCATGTACCTATTCCTTCCAGTTCTGATTTCTCTATTACTGAGAGGAAACTTGGTGTCAAGAAAACCTGAGTTTAAATTATGCCTCATATATGTAGTAACTATGAACACGGGCAACTCACTAATCTCCCTCAGCCTCAGTTTCCCTATCTGCAAAAGAGGTATAATATAGTAATAGTACCTACCTCACAGGATTGTTGCAAGGTCTAAATGAGAAAATGCATGTAAAGTGCTGTACAAACCTTAATACCTTAAAATACAGATGTTAATCATTATTATTTCTGTTGGTGATGCCATTCTTTCAGGTACATAAGCACAAATTCTTGGGATCATCTTAGACTGTCTTTCATTCCCCCCATATTCAATCAGTTACAAAGCCCTGTTAATTCTCCATTTGAAATGTCCCTTGCATTCTTCCCTTTATTTATACTTTCATCATTCTCTCTATAGTTTTAGGCTTTTATTTTTCCATGCTGGACCAATACCATAATTTTTTTTTTTTGCTAGTCTCCTTAGTTCTTGTTACTTTCTTCATGACGTCCATACAGCATGTTGCTGCCAGGTTAATCTTTATAAAACATTGTTTCCAACATAGGGGTTTCCTGGCATATAGAAAGAACCATCACAAAACAGGTTCTAATCTTGTATCCGACACTAACTTACTATATTACCTTCAGCAAGTCCTTTACCACTCTGAAGTTTAATATCCTGATCTGTTAAGTATGGGGGCTATGTAAGAATAGAAGATAACTTTCTATGTCACTCCCCAAGCTATTTTTCATAGCTCTTGATAGCAAATACAACTTTTGCTTTTGATAGTAAGTACAAATTTTATTTAATAATTCTAGAAGGGCATTAATGGGACAGGGAACCTTCCCAGGTGAAAACATTAAATAATAATACAAACATAAAAAATATATGCACATAACACATATGTGCATACATTTATACAAACATACCTACCGACATACTTAACTTATATACATATATGTGAGTAGAAATCTATATTGGCATATATATGCATATATACACATACACATATACATATATACACATGTATATATATTAGTTTTATAAAATCCAGTAGGTTTATTAAAAATCAGTAATTATAATCACTCATCAACATACTTTACTCCACATTTTAAATTTTTGGTGGGATTATATGTTTATCATTCACTTAAAAAAAAAGAATTCATTACATGCTTTTAAATTATTTGTGAGGCCTAATTTTTGTAATTTAAAACCATTTTAGCATCCTTCTTTCCCCTCTACAGGTAGCCTAAACAAACAAGTTCCACCTTTTTTTTGGGATCAGGACAACCATATTAACTTTGAATTTATTGAGGAAATACTACTTTGCAAGGAGTGTAACCACCCATCAAAAGGGATGGATTAAATGAAGGGAAGCTTAACCATAATGGATGATTCTCCAAAGAATGATCTTTAAGACTGGTAACATATGCTTAGTGGAAGAAATTTGCCAAGAGAATTTCTTTCAGTCCTTAGGGCATTCTTAGATGTAACTGGGTACAAAAGAACCCACTGCTAAATTCTTGATGGCTTTCATTTTGGTTATCTCTTTGTAGGGCTCCTCAAAGTATTAGTGACACATTCTTTCTGTTCCTGATTGTGTTATCTTTATGCTTCCTTGCTAGGTAGAAGGTGTGGGCTCCTTGATGCTCTGAATTCTTTTTAGTTGCCAGGAGCAACCCAGAAGCCTGGATACAATGGAATTTGAGTGTGATGGTTCTCTTAGGCTGAATCTAGGGTACCACTTATAATGTATCATTTTCTAGCCACTATTATGAGAGATTTGTAAAGTGCTTTGCAAACTTTAAAACACTATGCAAATTATAGCTATTATTACTAATAAGACATCTTTAGTCTGTTTGGTACTCAAGTACATAATATAATACATCTCTAGAATAAAGACTATTTTAACTTTAGAAAATGGTTTCTAAATACCCATGTTGGTTCCATTGCTTCAAACTTCCATTAAATGAGATGTTTGGCAGCCTCTGTGGCAAAGATGGTCCTTGTGAAGTTGATCTTTGTCAAAATTCTGCCCTGAGAAGATCTTGTGAAACATCCCACATATTGCCTTTATCTTGTAGGAGATGAAGTAAAAGTTATTAAAAGTTACTTCACAAGTGACCTTATACCAAAAAGTAGCTGTAATAATTTTCTTCAAAGACCCAGAACTCATAGTGTCCTGAAAAATCCCCAGAATCATAGAATTTTAGAGCTATGGAACAACATAGAGATTATCTAGTCCAGATCCCACATTTTACAGGTAAGGAAACTGAGGCCCAGAATTCAATTCAATAATTCAAATCAATAAATAATAAGTGTTCACTAATGTGCTCAGTGTTGGAGATGAAAAAAATGAGCCAATCCTTTCAAGGAATTTATAATCTATTGTTGTAAATGACTTATCCAATGTCACAAAGATACTAGATCAAGCATTATAGAAACTGAATCTGGTCCCTCTCTTCAAGGAGTTCATAATGGTTGAGAAATAAATATTTGGTCATGACTTTTTTTTTTGCCTTTTTGGAGGGCAATTGGGGTCAAGTAACTTGCCCAAGGTTACATGGCTTGTTTTTGTGTGTTAAGTGTCTGAGGCCAGAACCGAACTCGGGTCCTCCCGACTCCGGGGCTGGGGCTTTACTCACTGCGCCAACTAGCCACCCTTGGTCATGACTTTTAAATCCCTCCTCTAACCCTTTTATTTGTATGATGTTTGTTTCTAATTTAGCCCATTATTGGAAAATGAACTGATGGGAAGTATAGTTTTTCCCAGTTGAAAGGAGGGGCTGAAAGATGATGCGAGGCAGAAACTGCAATAGACAGGGAAAGCTCCTGAACATGGGAGCTCTTCAGAGAGAAGGGGCAGGGGCAGAAATGTGCCAGCTCCAATGGCCAGCTGATTGGAAGTGACAGGTACCCTGAACTTAATATAACCCTGAGCAGTTGGAGCCTTCTCGGGCTCACTGACCTGCTTAAAGAGTGATCCCCCAGGATAGAATTTTGTTATTTTGCCAGTACTAGGACCTTGTGCCTGTATTTCCTTTTCAGTTCTGCCCCCTACCCTGACACATCTGGCCTAATGAACTGTCATTGCTTTCCTTTAAATCTTGTTTATTTGTGTCTGTGCTTTTATAATGGGTTTTGTCTCTGGATAAAAATAAGCTGATATGAGTGTTTGCTATAAATGAATGGAACACACTGTGGGGAAGAACAAAGGAGAACCTCTGGACAAATAGCCCAAAACTTAATTGTGGGCCTATATTGAAGCAGACTCTTTCTTACACACACACACACATTTATATGTGCATATATGCACATGTATACATGTATATGTATAACATGCACACAGATTTTAATATTTATATATGCATACATATTCATACACATATGTATGAGTATATTTGCATAGATATAAAATATATAATAAAACATGTATATATACATATGACATAATAAATATAAATATATAAAAAATATCTCTCTAGAAATACAGATGGGACAGCTAGGTGGTGCCATGAATAGAAAACTGGACCTGAAGTCAGGAAGACCTGAATTCAAATCTAGCCTCAAACACTTACTAGCTGCGTGACCCTGGGCAAGTCTCTTAACCCTGTTTGCCTCAGCTTCCCCATCTATAAAATGAGCTATAGAAGAAAGTGGCAAACCACTCCAGTAACTCTGCCAAGAAAACCCCAAAAGTGGTCATAAAGAGTCAAACATTATTGAAACAACTGAACAACAAGAAAATATACAAATAGCTTCTTCATTAGGCTATACAGGAATACTGTAAGATTCAGATGCAGACTTTATAATTTTGAATTTCTTTGTATCTGTACTCTGACAATATATCATGGTTTCAAATATACCTATTTCTTGGTAGCAATGCAGTTTCAGCTCTAGCTTCAGGTTTATCCCTCACTGATTGCTGCTCTCTGTGGACCATTGCCCCTCAAGCCCAAGATAGATCCTTCTTTTTAAAGGGAATTTAGCTGCCCATGCTCAAGAAATGTCAGCAACTCCCTATTACCTTAATGATAAAATGCAAACTCCACTGACATTTAAAACCCCTTAAGATCTGTCTCCAACCTCTTTTTCCACAGTGATTTCAAATTATTTCCCTTCATGCAATCAAAGTTCCAGTCAATCTGACTTACTTGTTGCTCCTCAAATAATACATTCCCTCTCCCATTGGTGTATCTTTATATTGGATGTTCTCCATGCCTAAAAAACATCCCTTTCTCACCTCTACCTCTTAGAATACCTAACTTCCTTCAAATGTAAGCTCAAATGCTACTTTTTTTTTTTTTAAGAAATTGGGTTAACTAACTTGCTCAAGGTTACACGGCCAGTTATTTTTTGTGTGGGTGCCAAGTATCTGAGGCCGGAACTGATCCTGGGTCTCCCGATGCCAGGGCTGGCACTCTTACTCACTGCACCACCTGGCTGCCCTTTAAATGCCACTTCTTATACAAGTCCTTTCCTGATTTCCTCAGTTATTACTGCCTTCCCTACAAATTACTTCATCCCTGAGGCTCAGATGCTCCCAGCCTCTCAAATTCACAAGACCAAAGCTAGAAATACCCATCTCAGGATTGCTGTTTGGTTACTTGTGCTCAGGTAAGGAAGCACAAAGCAGAAAAGGACTTGAGGCTCAGTCTCAGGCTCACTGAAGGAAGTACTCATACTTGGTGTCAAAAATATGGGCAGGTGCTGTTTCTTTAAGGGGGCAAGAGGAAGAAGAAATTTCATTTTCATTTTACAGGAAGTCCAAAAGAGAACTGTTGGAATTCTAGGCCATATATTGCAGGACTTCTTAAACTTTTTCCACTCGTGACCCCTTTTCACATTTCTGCAGCATTTGTTGGCATTGCATGACCTGAGTGCATGCGCAGTGCAAAATGTACATGTTTTGTGTTCAGAACCAAGGCTGCAATGAAGTTGTACTATCCAACATGGACAAGCATTGCCAGAAACAACTCAGATTCATTATGTGCTTGATTTTTAATTAATATTTGGTCATTGCATGTTCAGAAACCTTTTGCCAAATTTTTCACAACCCTATATGGGGTTTTTACCCACAGTTTAAAAAGCACTGGGAAGAGAGAAGAAGACTGGCAAAATCAGGAGTTGGATTTGTCTTTCCCTTGTCCACTGAATTTGAGGCTTCTTTGTGTTTAGTGGCCAATCATTTAATCAACCATCATGGGTGGAGATGCACAACTGAGTTAGTCAAGTCTTTGGTTGAGCATGCCCTTTATTAAGAAACTAAAGTGCATGTCTCACCAAAAATGATCAAGGTAGAAGTTCTTCACTACCCAGGCTCCATGTTATATTTGTATCTGTGGTGCCTGGTACATAGTAGGTATCTAATGACTATTTGACAATTGAGAAATTTATTAATGGACTACATAGGACCATCACTGAGTATTCTGCAAATAGTGGACTCCAATCCAAGTCCCCTAATACATTCTGATATACTTTGCATTTACTTATTTTTATATATAATATTCCTTCCTAGTAGAATGCATGCTCATTGAGGGCATGAACAATTTCTTTTTTGTCTTTGTACATCTAGTGAAGCAGTAAAAATGGTCCTTGGAGTCAGATGACCTAAGTTCCAGTCCAACCTTTTCCACATATTGTTAATGTGACACAGGCCAAGTCACTGGACCTCTCAATTCCCCTGGGTGAATTTCCAAGACCATACATTGTACAACAGCTGAGGATCTGCATTGGTAGAGGAACTTTTTTTTTAAACTAAGAATTCCTTACACTAATTGACATTATGTTGTTGTTGTTATTGAGCTGTTTCAGTTGTGTCTAACTCTTTGTGATCCCATTTGGGGTTTTCTTGGAAGATACTGGAGTAGTTTGCCATTTCCTTCTCTAGCTAATTTTACAGGTGAAGAACTGAGGCAAAAAGGGTTAAGTTAACTTGCCCAGGGTCACACAGCTAATAAGTGTCTGAAGCTAGATTTGAATTCATGAAGATGAGTCTTCCTGACTTAAAGTCTGGAACTCTATCCACTGTACCACCTAGCTGCCCCAATGAAATCATTGATCCTGACAAAAAAAAAAAATCCCATTGTTTACATAGTCTTTACATATGGCAGGCACATAATAAAAATCTTTTGAATGAAATGCTTTGAATGAATAATCAGAAGCTCTAAGCTAATAAAGAGAAGCTTTTTTTCCTCAGTAGAATTAAAAGAATAAAAAAAACCCCACTGGTAAAAGGAAATCTTTGGAAAGAATTCTCCATTCCTCTGCCCCAGCAAAGTAATTAGGCAGCTTACTATGAGGATTGGCAACTGAGAGCTCTCAATAAGAATAATCAGAGGATTGATGTTCATATTTGCAGCAAGCATGGAGGATAAAGAGAATTTTGCGGGGACATGTGTGGAGGTCACCATGTTTGTGTTTCCACCAATAACAGTCATGTTTCACAAAGTATGGTATGGTCTCTATTCAAGAGAAGGTGAAAAGATTAGAAGAGTGCCTTTCCACTCTTCAGGTTTATAAGGAAAAGGTAGCATATTGTCCCTTGAAAGAATTGAAGTCTGTTGACAAAGAAACAGAAAAAAAAAAGTGCTGGAGGCAGAATTCCAGCATACTGGAATTATGTCAGTATTAGTTGTGAGAATGAACCCCAAAATCTGAAATAATTTTAGAAAGAAATTTATTAGGCTATATGGTAGAGAACCAGCTGGAAGGGTTGGCTCCCTGTCCAGTTCCTTGGAGGTTTACATTATATAGAGTTCAGACCACAGCATGTAGTAGTTAGCCATTTTGTAGAGAGGGAAGTTCCCAGGCATCCCCACTGAGATGCATATCAGTAAGTATAAACATTTTAATTAAGGTTGATCCAGATGTAAGCATAAATATTCAAATTTGTGGAACCCAAAATGCTAGCATTGGGTGGACCCAAGATCTGGGTAGAGTCCAAGCATTCCCTGAAGCCATCTGGCTTCCCCAGAGGTATGTGAGGTTGGTCTGATTAGTATAATAAGCTTTTGGATTAGACAATTTCTAGTCATATCACACTAGGTTCAAATAATATTTATAAATGATAAATAACAAAGTTATTTTTTTTCTACATCAGGAAATTAGAAGGTGGAAGAAAGTGACACATAGAAAGATCCAAATCATAGGTATGAAGCTTTCCTTGTAGCAATGGGAGATTTTTGTGCCCCAAAGAGTGAGAATATGAATTCAAAGGGAGCAAGAGGAGGTTGGGCATCCAGGAAGGTTCCTAGTAATAAATGACAATGTTATTTGGTAAGTCTATGCTAAAAGGTTCCAAAATATCTATTTGTTGACTTGGCATAAATAATAGAGAAATCTATCATCTTATCACAAGATCAGAGATTTAGAGCTGGAAGAGGCTTTAAAGAGCATTGAATCTAACCTCTTCCATTTACATTTGAGGAAACTGAGTCCCAGAGAATTTAAATGACTTGCCTAGGTCATGCAGCTAGTGTCTCTTTCTGGGCCATGTACCTGAGATATTTCAAAGAGGCTCCCAAGATATTTGACATGAGAGTTACTACCTACTTCTGGTGATTTATGTGGTAACAATGGGTGTCACCAGAAAGAACCCAAGAAATATTCTTGGGAAGAAGAAAATTTAAAACTAAGGGGCACAAGGAGTCACAGGATTATAGTTTAGAGCTGAAAGGGATTGCATAGATAATCTAGTCTAGCCTCCTTTTATACATAAGGAAATTGAAGTCCAGGTAGATTTAGTGACCTGCCCATGATCACAAAGCTTGAGGGGGTGGGATTTGAACTCAGGTTCTCTGACTTCAGAGACCATGATCTTCCTACTGTATAACACTGCCTCATCATTGTTGTAAATTAAAGGTTCAGAAATTCATAAAATTCAGAAGAAAAAGGAAGGTTTTGGAAGAAAGCAGGTAGTTAAGAAGAGAGTTATCTCAGAATGGGATTTGAATTTCTGGACTATGGTTTAAAATGTAGGAATGGACCCTTTGAAAGGTTGTGAGTATACCCCTGAAAGACTGGTAAAAAACATACTTGCTTGGAGTTTGGGGTATTTGATTAAGGAGGTTTTAAATTGAAGATGTAAGAGGAGGAATGAAACTGCCAAGTTAGATGCTATTGAGAGTAGCAGCTATCACACAGGGAGAATAGCAGTAGAGAGTCCCAGTAATTCACAGAGGACAAAACCCAAGGAGGGACCCAACAATATAATTCATGGTCTTGGATGCCTATACCCAAATACATAAATTATGCATAATAAACAAAGTGAACTATAGATCCCAAAACAACAAGACATATTCTACTTTAATAGGTTACTATTGAGATATGACACTATGGTGCTTATGACTGACTGTAATTATGCAATAGTATGCCTTATGACTTAGATGAAAGTATGGGCAGAGTTAAATTGCATGTTAAGAAGATATACTGATTTTAGTAAATCTAGTAACCTAAACAAGAAAACATGGTGGAAGGTTTTGGGGATAAGATCAGTGGAGAGAGAAAGAGATCATATATTGTATGGGAATATATACAAAGCCACATACAGAAAGAGGAATTAGATTAGCAGTTCAAGAAAAAGATGACAAACCTGATATTGATATGATGTTGAACTAATAGAAGATCTCAACTATCTGGACATCTGATCATTTTCTGGCTTACCTTAATGATAATTTCATTCTAATCTGGGAAGACTTTTTGAATTGATGCAAAGTGAAGTAAGCAGAACCAGAAGAACAATGTATACAATAATACCACCATTGTAAAGATAGTCAGCTTTGAAAGACTTAGTAGCTCTGATTAACTCAATGGTAAACTGTAATTCTAAAGAATTCATAATGAAACTTGTTATCTTCCTCCAGATAGAGAGCTGATGAACTCAGAGTGCAGATTGTGGTATATTTTCTTTTTCTCCTTCCTTAATTTTATGGACATAGATAATGCAAGAATTAGTTTTGCATGGTTATACATATTTGTAACATTTTTTTTTCATCTCAATGGATAGGGAAAGGGGAAGGAGAGAATTCAGAACTGAAAATAAAATCAAATCTAATCATACAAAAATATTTTCAAAACTGCAAAAAAATCACAATTTGATTCTTCAAAAGATGGAGTATTGCTACTTTCAATCTGGTTCTGATCGACAATGAGAAACTGGTTCCTGAACTATAAATGATGGTAATTTTATGGGGGAAGTGATTACCCTATTTTAGAATTTGTGATATGAGGATAGGAAAGCTGGGTATAGAATGATGTACTCTCCATGAGGGTGTACCTTGGAAGGTAGATTTCAAAGGCCCAGAAAGAAGATAAGCAGGATCCTGTGGCCTAAAATTCTACAAGAGACTTCAACTGAACAGAAATGGAAAATTCTCAGAGTGAAATTTTGAAGATGCAAGCAAACAGAATTCCCATTATAGGAAGAAAAACAGCAATAGATGAAATTCATAGGAGAGCAAATCCAAGAAAGGAGACAGAAACAAAATTCTTGATCCTTTGGTTTCTATACAGAGATACACAAAGTATGAAGAATAAGCAAGATGAAATAGGGATCCTAATAAACATATAAATGAGCTTTGGTTGGACAGATCCATGAGTGGAATATGTCTCTAAAAGGGATTTTATGGGGAGAAAAATCTTTTCTGAAACTTTGAAATCTTCCCTTTATTCATCTCCCTAAACTGTACACAACAGACTATGCCCAGGTTTCCTCTTCTATTTCAAATTTTAATATAGAATGATCGCTTCACTACAAGGACACCATCATTTTATATTTCAGAAACCAGTTTCAGGTTGTTGATCATAAGGAAGTACAGACTAATACTACTCCCCTCCCTTTCCCCCCACTTTTTGGTGTTTGTTTAATTTAAAATTTTTATTATCCCTTTTGTTTCTACACTTATTACTTTAGTTATCAAATATGTCTCTCCTCTTTCACCCTATGAGTCATCCTTTATAACAAGAAACATAAAAGGGGGAAAAGCATTTCAACAAAACTAACTAAAGTAGTGTAGTGTCAATACAATATTTACAGCCCCCACAATCACGATAAAGACTGTGACTATAAGTATGTTAGATTGCAAAATATACCAAACTCTCCAGACAGAGGACAGAACCGAAGCATTTATTCAGACAGCAGAAAACCCAATCCCAAAACCAGTAAGCCTATTCCGTCATAGTACCAAAGATATTCAGAAGCCATACTAATGCTGAGAGCCACAGCATCCTTCAGTCTTCCCACAAACCAATACAAGATCAATACTCACAAACCTCTCTATCTCCTTCCCTCAACATCCTCTCTCTCCCCCACTGTCTAATATAGCTCTGATAATATACCAGAGGCTCTGCTTCCCTTCAGCAAACTCCTCCCATCACAGTCTCCATGTGACTACATTCAGCCTATCAGGGGGCAGAGTTTACTTTCAAAGCAGGGGAGGTCTTCAAACTCCCCCCCCCCCCCCCAGATCTATTAAGGGACAGGGAAGTCTTCAAATTCCCATTCCCATTACAAATAGCAACTGAGTTTGACAACATATACAATGTTCCATGTCCATAATCCCCAATTTTTCAAGAAAAAGAGAGGATGAAATTTTCTTACTACTTCTTCAGGAGCAAGTTTGGTCAGTATAATCACACAATATTGAGGGTTGTTCCTTTAAAATTTCATTTACATTGTTGTAGTATATATATATATGTGTGTGTGTGTGTGTGTGTGTGTGTGTGTATGTCTATCTATTGACCAATCAATTGATCAACCTATCACAGTTTTGAGTTCTGTTCTTTTAAGATTCCATTTACATTGTTGTAGCATAATATGTATACATATATACATACATACATAGATATATAATTTTCTTGGCTCCCAGGTACAGCAACTGTGTGCTTGCCTTTCTAAAATCCTCAATTCATCACATTTTTTGTCATCTTGGCCAATTTGTTGTGTGCGTGTGTTTTAAACATCACAGTCACCTCCTAATGACCATCCTTCCTCAACAGAACCCTCCTTTGTACAGTTAAGCAAAAGAAATCAACAACTGGTTATGTTTGAAAATGGATGCCTCATTCTGTACCTCTAGTCTATTGCCTCTATGCTCAGGGGCAGGAGACATGCTTTATCAGTCCTTTGAAGTCTTGACAGGTCACTTCATTAATCAGGAATCAGAAATCTTTCATTATTGTTTTCTTTACCTTATTTTGGTTATCATGGAAACTGATCTCCAGTTTCTGCTTATTGAATTTTACTTCAGTTGGATCATTCACCACCCTATGTGGTAGCAGCTATGTCTATGAAGTGTTCTTAATACAATACTTTACTCAGTGATGCTCAATTAAATACTCAACACATGATTTTTGTTTCGATAGCAATGTCTTTTCATGCAACTAGTTCTCATGACATTATAAGGAAACTTTAATTAATAAGAATTAATGGAATACCCTGGTTGACAGTATCATTTGATTAAATGGAGATTCAACCTTTATTTGTTGCAGTTCTTTCTAAAATATGTTAGTCTTCTTTGCTATCGTAATTAGAGCTTCTTGAACCTAGTTGAATCTTTCTTCGACAGTTCAAGGCGATGTGAAGCATCAGTGTCATTATTCTGGACACCAGTGAAGAGGGTCTGTCTGGTGGTGCTGAACTAATAGTTGTAAGTGGTAGTGGTAAGCAGCAGCAGCAACAATGATAGCAATGACTAGAATTTATATATAGTATAGTACTTTAAGGTTTTCAAAGTGCTTTACAAATATTGTCTCATTTTGTTCTCACTACAACCCTGGGAGGTAGGTGTTCCTATTATTCACATTTGACAAAATAAGGAAACTGAGTCAGACAGAGGTTAAGTGGCTTAACCATGGTCACACAACTAGTAAGTGTTGAAATTAGGCTAAGAATAAACTGATCACAAGGCTTATCCTGAGAGATATCTTTAAAACACACACACACACACACACACACACACACACCCTTCTTAATCAATTTGCTCTGATTTGTCTCTTTCTCTTCAAAGTAGAGTACAAGAGGGAAAAAAATGTAGTTAATTGAAGATTCTGGATCATTATGGTTTTTATAATGGGATATTAGAGCTTATACGGACCTAAAAGAATATCTTGTCCAATTCCCTCATTTTATAGATAAAGAATCTAGGGCCTACAAAAACCAAATGACTTGTCCAAAGTCACATAGTTAGTCTGTGGCAGAGGGGAAACTAAGCCTCAGTCTTCTCCCTCCCAGTTTAGTGCTCCTTTTAGTTTCTTAAAAAAAATTTATTTTGGAAATGTTTTATTAATGTTTTTTTCCTTCCTTCCTTCCTTCCTTCCTTCCTTCCTTCCTTCCTTCCTTC